>NW_027187499.1:0-130602 GCF_041381155.1 Argopecten irradians | reverse complement strand
TCCAGACAATACAACTAGGACCCATGGGTATCAATCATGTGAACTTAAAACAAAATCAATATAGTTCTTCTAGAGGAAGAGCAATAACAATAATTGTTTACGATGGATGCTGATCATGGAAAAAATATGATCTTAAAAACAAATGAACAGAATCAATTGTTTCTTGTTTTGTCTGTAAACACATATTTTCTTAAGGAAAATGCAACAAACTAGAAACAGGTATGCTATCTAAATCATGTATCAGTACAGCAATTTGCCAAATGTAAACATATTAGAATCAAACTTGTTTACAGTGATACATGGAATTTGTACTCCATATATACATACATACCAATTTGAATTGCTTCTTAACTGATCCTTCTTCAATCTTCTTTTCTTTTCCAATATGATGATCTGTAGAGTACATCAATCAAATTGTATAAAAACAGCTAACCTAAAAAATAACTTGATGGTTCAATTCCTAGACCAATTATAATAATTTGATAAGGGAACCAACATTATTAGTCAAAATTTCAGTTAGTCACATGGTGTCCAATTGTCCTTCAGACAGGAAGTGCACATAGGTTCATTAATGATGTCATTTTATGCTGATATTGTAAGGATTTTGTCCTAAAATTGTGAGGTGCAAAAGTCTCTGATAGAAAACATCCAAGTGGTGTCACAGGTGATTAATACAACTGAGGAATTTCGTCTGATATTGTGATTACCAGGTTGGTTGGTTGGTTGATTGGTTTGTTGATAAATTTACATCCTATCAACAGCCAGGGTCATGTAAGGACGGCCTCCCATATCAAGCGGTGTGCTGCGTGTATGTGGTGCGAGGTGCGTGTTCTGGGAGACTGTAGTATATTCATGTTGTGTCTTCTTGCCCTTTTTATAGTGCTATATCACTGAAGCATGTTGCCGAAGACACCAAGCAGCACACCCCACCCGGTCACATTATACTGACAACGGGCGAACCAGTCGTCCCACTCCCCGTTATGCTGAGCGCTAAGCAGGAGCAGAAACTACCACTTTTATAGACTCTGGTGTGTCTCGGCCAGGGGACGGAACCCAGAGCCTTCCTCACAGGGGCAAGCACTCGACACAAAGCCAAAAGTGAGGCAGTGCCAAGGGAGGCGTTAGGAAGAAGAGAAAATATAAGATCCTAAATTTAGTTGCCTTTTACGATCATGCAATAGGGGCAGCAGGTACAATTCTAACACCCTATCTGCAAAGCAAAGGTTAAAGGAAATATTATACCTTATAAAGGTATCATAAATGTAATGTTACTATACAATATACCAGTAGTCAAAGTGAACCTCGTTATCATTTTAGTATTAAAGTTTCACGAGTATGCTAGTCAAAGACCTATAGTTTGGATACTCTCTTTGTCTTTGCTTGAATGTATTAAATGTCAAAGTTAGTTGAAACTAACAAAACGCTTCAATCAAGATTTATGGTCTTTTAGTTGATCAAGTGTGAGTTGAGAAAATCAATTATATACCTGATACAACATAAGAACAACAACGAAATAAAAATGTGATGTGTCCAAATTATCAAGGGTAGTTTGGCTGTTTGATCTGAGGTGCAATTACCTCCACGTAGAACTGATGTTTATGGCCAGGATGTGTGGGGTGATGTGTCCACAATATCTGGGGAAGTTTGGCTGTTTGATCTGAGGTGCAATTACCTCCACATAGAACTGATGTTCATGGCCAGAATGTGTGGGGGGTGTGTATCTGAGGTGTATTTACCAAAATAATACATTACAAATGTACATTCACAGATTGTGAAACAAATTTACATGCAACTAAGCCAGGGGGTTTTAATATCAGGAGGTACCTGGTACTTTTTGCGGGCTAAACATGCCTGTGGTATTAAGATTGCCTGATTTTGACTTAAGTATATTAGATAGCATACTGGGCCCAGTTGTTCAAAAAGGTGATTAGGCTAATCACATTTGCAAATTGTGATGAAATAAAAACTAGTATTACTAAATTTACAAAATTTTCCAAATTTCTTCATAACTCCATTCTTTACCTAATTGCTGATTTTAGTGTAGATATAATAACAGGTTTATCAGCAAATGAGAAATGAAATTGTCACTATTCAAGTGATTAAGCTAATTACCCTTTGAACAACTGGGCCCTGATGGTATATAAATTAAGTACCCCCTGTAATTGAATTATTACGCCTCTCTGGAAAAATTATGAAACCACGTCAACTCATATCTAATTAGAAACTTTTCAACACATTTTGCATGACTTCATCTAAAAGAAAATTATAAAAAAAAAGTTGTTACCTTTTCCCTTCAAACTTTGAATTCCATAACAATTCAAAACCATACAATGTTGTAGCTCATATCCTTTATAAAACCAGTAAATATCAAACATTCCACAGCATCAAAAAAGTACAGATAAACAACTTGGTTGAGAATTGTTGCTTGCAGTTCTTCAATCCAAATGCTTTCAGAACCATGTAGGCAAAAGACCAGTCGTATAATTTACACAAAGCCACTATATCCATCTTACTCTCTTCTGCCACATGTGCTTTTATCCATTTCAAACATATCCTTGAAAACTTTGTGAAATACAATGCAAACATTCTAATAACCAAGATATCATTAAAAGCTGCAAAATATATGGGTTGCAGCATCTGCCAGTAGCAGGCAACAAAAATAATTGCCTACCTTCAACATTCAAGATTCTGGCTCCACCTTTGGAACAATGTGGTCCAATGCTTGAAATAAGATACTAGAAATCCGATGAGTACTACTTGAATAATTGCAATTATCAGAAGCGACAACAGAATAAGTGTAAGAAGAAGATTTTCTCTGGGTTCTATTCCATCCATCTTGCAAGAAAATCACACGACCACCTTTCCTGTCACACAGGTGTTTTGTCAACTCTGCAAACATGTGGGGTGATGTGTCCACAATATCTGGGGAAGTTTGGCTGTTTGATCTGAGGTGCAATTACCTCCACGTAGAACTGATGTTTATGGCCAGGATGTGTGGGGTGATGTGTCCACAATATCTGGGGAAGTTTGGCTGTTTGATCTGAGGTGCAATTACCTCCAAGAATTGTTTCGATTTGTAAGTCTGGTGTGGACTACGGTGAGTGATTATCTCTACTTATTTAAATGATCTAGTTTAAATTGTTAGAATAGCACATTTTGGTGTTCAACAACAATATGTATGGTAAAGGTATTTTTAATCATCCATCATGTCATGCTTAATATTCCAGGTTCAATCATTTCACTTCTTGTTACACTTACAATTGTATCCAAGTGTAAAAACTCTTGACATCTTGGATCCCTGTGCTAAGAGGTATGACCCTTGTCTTGGTCACACGACGATCTACCAGCGAAACCATGTACTGGTATTTTACATCACAGGTAGTGCACATATAGTGCAGAATTTCTAGATATATATGAATTAAAAATTAATAAATTAATGTTCTCCTTTTATTCACTAAACACGTAATATGAATCAGAAGATTTCAAATATATCGGCAGATTTAGTTAATTAGCAGTCAGATATCGCCAATCGCTGTCTCTCTGGTACTCATTCGGACACTTAAATTTAGCTGAAATTTAAGCGCCGTTTAAATTGATTAAGAAAAAACCTGTTAAAATCGCATGGCCTTATGCACATCTCAGGAAAAATCGTCTGGGCAAGGATTTATAAGTCTCATATACGTCCTTGGTCTGGGCAACGATACCGCTGTCGAAGTACCTCGCTCATATGGCTCATGTTGACTCGCTTATGTTGTACACGGAAAGGAAAATTATATTTTGATATGTTATTCTGTTAAATTCCCTGACAATGATATCAAAACCGCATAAAAATCGGCCGCTATACCGAGATACCTCCCTCAAAATTGCTCAGTTTGTACCTGTATAACGACTCATGCGACTGCTGATTTTGGGGAATAACCGAACTTGTGACGTCATTACCGGCAGTGGGCTGTTTTGTAGTGTATAGTACTTCTGATATGGGGCTATGATAATTTACAACTATATATATACACACACACACACAATTATACCTGATCCTCGGTATGTTTAAGCTATAAGCTTCTTGACCAATTAGGATGATGATATGATTATATGAATATATTACGAAGTATTGCATCTGAACTAATGCTAAAATAATACATGTAGTCTAAAGGGATCACCTTGTATACGTATTAGATGTGCACGGCTCGTAATCCTGATATCCATTTGAATATGTTCTGTTCAATATACGTGATTTTCTTTCTTTAAAGCAAAGATTTGGATAGTATATCAAACTATTCTAAATATCTGTTTTAAGCAATCATCTACAGAGTGATGCAGTACGTTTATTGGTCATATGAATTATCATTATTATCATATGTATATCAAATAATGATCGATATTGACCAAAACTCACAAAGAATTGAATATCCGAAATCTAGCTATTATCAGAAATATCATTCCTGACATTATGCATTACTTTTGATAAGGAATTATTAGTTTTCACTTATAAATCCTTGCTTTTGAATAGTTCTTTTTTGATATGCCATTGTAAATAATATTACTGTTTCTACTATAAATACATCAATCTGATTGAAAAATATATACACATGATACACTTGTTACACTATATGTAATGTACAAATTGGGCCAAGACCTGTGTACAGTGTGAATTGAAATTACATGATGGTCAATTTGCTCACTCCCGCGGATAGTTTCACTTCCTTACGTAATCTGGCCCCTCTCATGAGACCGTATTGAGACGATGTTGACCATCGAAGTATACATTACAACACAGCGTGACATCAGCTAAGAAGAAGGATTTGGATGACACATATACATATATAGTCTCAGTTTTTTCTTCACATCCGTGCATGATCTGTTTTATAAATAAAGACACTAATTAATGAATGAATTTCAGCAAAATATGAACAAGTCATGTACAGTATGAAAGCTGAATGTTTTGGCGGGTTTTTTTTTGTCAGAAAAAATGGATCGATATATATCACTCCACTAAATGATACATATATGTATTTGTGTTATGGCGGTTCTCAAAACTTTGTATGTAAAATTTAAGCCGCCAATTCACGAAAATGATATAAATCTGCTCTCAAAATATATTGTTAGACATTATTACTTATATACAAAACGTTCGGTTTAGAATCATGCCATATATCTCGAAAGCGTAAAAAAATTATAAAGTGAGTTTAACTAGGAGACATCTCCGACTTACCCGGGTCGGGTCTTGGATAACATAATGAAGGACGTATCAGTCCTTGGTATAATACATGTATTCATGTATATGTGTATTCACTTGGAATATTGGAATTTTACCAAAGAAATAATAATCACTTTTGATTACAGAAAACAATTGAATTTTCCCTTAATTACCAAGATCGGTAGCAGAAATATTAGTTCGTAATATTTACACAACGGTATGTTTACATGTATGATAATAAAATCATTGTCACAGCTTGAAAGTTTCCTCCGTCTGTATACAAGGTTGGTTAATTTTATTATTGTAAATAATACGAAATAATACTTCACGATATATAATAATATATCAAGGACGAATATATAAAAATAAAACTCATCATCGAAATTTCAATGGTGCTGCTAAATGTTCACAGACATGATGTCTATCGATAACCAAAAAATCATAAGCTGACTGCACAAAAAAGTCTACAGGTAAACGCCCGTGGCTATGATCTGGGGCAGCCGTCGCTATGACAACACATACGTGTCAAGCTGTAGTGGTTATATATGGACATTTTTCGGCACGTGACGACATACCTTCGTAAAATTCGTCCGGAATATTGCAAGAATTTTATTAATGAACAACATTACGTATAACTTAAACGCCAGATACAGATCCTACTGACGGCTTCTGGATAATCTTCCGACATGGATTTATTCGTCCTTGCTTCCGATGACCAGTTAGCCGGCCGGGCACAGGTAAATCTGTCTATCACAGCGGGAAGCTGACGAGTGTAGTCTGCGGATGAGGGTTGCACACATTTATCTTAAAATAAAAGTCATCTTCATTTCACAATGAGTATGAAACTTATATTTAGAAACCGATTTTATTTTAAGTTCTTGTTGTAAACATCAATCCTTGTAAACATGAATTCTTGGAAGTATATGGTATAGCTATAAAGCGGTCGTAAGCTACATTAGAGACGATACACTATACATACACAAGACCGTTCTTATGAAAACGTAAGTCATGACAAATTAGTTATCGACCTCAAACTATTTTATTTTGACCTGGCTATTATTAGTTATATAGTCAGTTACTGACCCCCTATAAAGGCATAGAGGGTCAGTAAGATTCATAGGGGGCGAGGGCGTAGCATTTTAGAAATAAAATTAGTCATTTTGAAATGATAACTTATCAAATTGAGCAGCGCATTCGTAAAGTAAAAAGTTTTTAATTCACGACTTCTTCTTTATTTTCCGATCTTTCCTAAATATCCTAAAAAAACAAAATGGAGATTGGATTATTCCCTTTCCAATGCTGTCTTCCAATTTTTGCTGACATCTCTGTTTCGATAGTTATCAACTTACCTGTATTCTACTCGGGGTACGGACAAAAGCCCCTTAGGACAAAAGCCCCATGGACAAAAGCCCCTCCATACTAATGGAAAAGAGGACAAAAGCCCCTTCATTTTTCAAAAAAATTAAATTCAAAAATATAGTAAAAAAAAATATAAAATATTTTCTTATATCAGTTTTTTTTTCTTCAAATATACATGTAGTTCAAAATAAGACACAATGTAATAATTTACTGGATTATTGGGATTTTACTAAAACTTTGATAAATTGATTTTATGATTTATAGAAAAAAAATGTAAAAAATTATATTGATGTTAATCTAATTATGACACTATATGATAGAAATATTTTGTAATTAAACATACTTTCCTAATTATCTATATATAATCAATGCAAACATCAAGCTGTTAGCCTGGTAGGTGTGTTATGATAAAGTAAACATTAATGGTTTCTTTTATACATGTTTTTTTATTCTTTCTTTGATATCAATAACTCAAAAATTAAAAGAATTCAAATGATCACATCATAATTATGCTTTTTTATTATGTTTGACACTCTTCTCTGATAATACCCAAATGTATCAAATAGCAAATAATATCTAAAAAATAGAAATAAGAAAAAATACATTATTTTATAAAGAAGGGGCTTTTGTCCGGAGGGGCTTTTATCCTAAGGGGCTTTTGTCCGGAGGGGCTTTTGTCCTAGGGGCTTTTGTCCAGGGAGGCTTTTGTCCTACCATTTTACTCTCTATATGGCTCTACTCTCCACACATGCAACCAGCTGTGAAGTATACAGGTACATAACACACCGCGGGAGGAGGAAGGAGTGTTAGGACACGTGTAATTAACACATCCCATGGTGATATATGGTATCTATAATCTATACGATACGTATATGGTAAATAGAGTTATGTATCAATCAAAATCAATAGTATGAAATATTCCATTTTACACGGAATGCTTAAGCAGCGCCAAGTACGTGTGAAGGCTTACAATATAACGTACCTGCTCAGTTCGAATTCTGAACACGTGTTCTACATGTAGATGTAGGTATACTCGTACATTACGGACATTCTGGTATCTGAAGAAATGCAAACGTTTACATCTTTTTATTCCCTTTTCCATTTTCATATAAATACAAGTACTAATATATATATTAATTGCGTTTAAAAAATATTTACATGTAGATGCCAAATCTCACCTCTTCCCGTGGTCAAACTCATCATGTTAATGATTTTTAAACTTCACGAATTTATTTACAAATCTCCCGAGTTGCGTTCTTCGTACGTTGATAATTTTCAACATAACAAGAACAATATTAACCAGCGTGTCTGTAATATCGTTTTTATATTTTTATTATCTGTTTTAGCTATTTTCGTGAGAAATCTTTCAATTGTCATGGATTTTTTCTAAAATAATGCTTTGGACATTAATGTTCTGTAAGACAGTTTCGTTAATATTTGAATTGCTTTCGCAGAAATAATAATAACAGAAACATATATACATATATGATATATGCTTCTGGTAATAATAATAAAAAAATGAAAATCACATTAAGTTTTGTAGTTTTGATAATTAATACATTTATTATTTCTGTCGAGAGGAGGAAGGGGTGTTAGGACACAGTGTAATTAACACATCCCATGGTGATCGATGTTGTACAGGTAAATGACGAGCTATATCCTATTTTAATAAGGACGAATAGAGAACAATAGGGGCTAATTACAGGTAAGTTATAGTCTCTTTTAGAAAACGATTTACCAGTGAAACACCTGTGCGATAAAGTCACAGCAAGAACATTAGTACTCTTCTGACTTTTTTATTACATTTTCTTTTCAAAATCACATTATCAACATGCATATCTATTATACCAAAAATATACGTAACTTAATTTCCCACATCTTATATCATGAAAATCTTACAATCCTGAATTATTATATAACACATTTATCTGAAGCTTCATATCTCTTATCCTCGGTTTCTTATAAAATTCAAGATCATTCAGATAAGCCACATTGAAATTAAACCCATCGCTAAGTAAAAAAAACTTTAATGTAAACAATGCGGTAGTTATTTTATCAACGCTGTATTCGAATTAGGACAGCTATGCAGTACGGTAACATACAAATGTAGAAAGTCGATTATTCACCTTAAATACTCTAAACATGTATGTATTTCATGAGACAAGCAAATACTTGTACGATTGTCTTTTTATACGTATATGAATACGTTTTTATGACTCTTGAATACATTGATTAATAAAAAAGAGATTTTGAAAAACATATATTCATGTTACAGCAACGCTTTCTATCGACAGAGGATTTGCTTTAGTCAGCCAATCATAAAAAAAAATGTTTTCCACTGAGTGTCACAGCTTTATTATTTTCTATGGTTAGGGTTAGGATTAGGTTAACCCTTACCCATTCATACAAAAGGGCAGTGAAAAACATACAGAACACACAGTGTATTTAAAAACAACAAGTTAAACAATTATCAAGGCCGCTTTCCTCAGAGTTTTTAATAAAGAGGCCTAAATCCTGTAGAAATTGTAGATCATTAGAAGACAAAAGTCGTTCCAAATTTTAAAAGAATTTTTCTCGCTGTAAAGTTAACGGTTCGCTTAAAATGAAGTTGGTTTCATTCGCAATGTTGTTACAGAATATGCCAGAAGACGGGGAATCTTTTTAGTGACAGAAGTTATTTACCGTTACAGGTTCTGCTAAATAAATATTGCAAGTTTTGCTGGATTAATATTCATAAAATTGCCCACCAATGAACAAGCGTGTCCAAGTTATCGGTCACTTGTGTTAGAGAAAAACAAAAGCTTTAAAAACATTGGAAATTTCTGAAATATGTATATATTTATTTAGACGTAAGAATGCCTTACGATCACATTACAATGCTAATTAATTATTTAATGTCTTACGATCACATTAAAATATGAAAAAAGATTAGCAATTATTTATATTTCATATTGTATTCTATAATGAACTGTTCTATATTTTCGATATGACTCAACGTTTCACCGTCTGCCGACGGAACACATATCTCAGGTAATCTTTGCCAGCGTAACACTGACACCGTGATACTCGGGGACTGTGCTACCGCGATCCGCGGAGGACCGCCCGCTTTGAAGATCCGCGATGAAACGATCGCCGCGGATCATGGTGACATGGCGGATCACCGTGATATCACGATGGGTTGCGGAGACGCCGCTTTGAAGATTCTCGGTGACGATTTATGGTGACATGTCACCGCGATTGTCCCCCTTCAGAGATAAGCCGACGCGGAGACAGCGAGATATTTTGATAATTTTAATGGACCGATCTGTAACTTGTTCGATATAGATATTTTGATAATCATTTTTAACATAGGATTGTATTTATTAATGCTCATTTTTGAGACAGATAAGATTACAAAATAATGAATATTTGGCTATCTTGAAATTATTTGACGACCACGATGCTTCAAAGCATTCATATACATATAATTACTTTTTCACTGCAACCCTTATATGTATACTTACCAAGCGCATTTGATTTGCTTTATTAATTTGTTTGCATATGATCATCTGTGCTATTGTTTTTAAGATATATTTTAAGTACATTTTCAATTGTTACTGTGTGTTAAATCTGTGGAGAAATTATTAGTGAACTGACATGTAGAACTGTACTAACGCTATCAGCTAAACAGCTAAAAACCCTCAGTGATCCTGTCTATCATGTATTCGCGTATTTCTGTGGCTTATAGATCAGTGTGTTTTTTCCTTTTGTTTACATCGGATGCCTTTACATCTTTAAGTTTTATGTAGTTTCTTGTATATTGTCACTGCGAAGTTTTTAGATTATAATTACTTTAACACAGAAACGTACTTCAAAAGAGTACAATGGTACTCCATGGAGATGTAGTTTGCTTGGTAAGGGTTGCCTCAGTTCTACTTTGCTTCAGCAAACATTCCACGCAAAGACAATGCAAGAACAAAGGATGTGTACCAATACATGTATAGACAAAAACGAAACAATATACAGTGTACGAATAACCAAAGTATTCAGATAAAAAAAATAGTTACGATAATAGTTAATGATGTATCATGTATCTCGGTAGTATTTCCTCTTTACCTGAATGATTAGTTAGGGAAAACAACGCTGCAATATTTCAGCAATCTTTACGAAGCGACAAACCATTTCAAAATCTTGACATATTTTCGGTGAATAAAATGTGACCAATAGCCACGCAGTGGAAAAAAAGATGGACGAATGGAGAGCAATAGACGAAAAGCGATTTCAATAGCTCGCTTTATCATTTGCTGATATGGGGTTAAAATATCGTCTACCAAGATCAGATAAATTTAACAAAAGTATTTTGGCGTCTTATCCACATTTTTCGTAACTTTGGATGTGACCGTTACTCCTAAAGTTCTAAGTGTGACCGATATCAGTTTCATAATTTCTAATTAAGCATCGTATATGATTCTCCAATATCAGATATAATGAATGAAATATTTTCTTTCAACAGTCCTATAATACATATTAGTAAACGGGACAGTTTTGTGGCAGCAAAATTTATTTATTTGCAATTTATAACGTTTTAGTGATTAAAATGTGACCGATATCCCTGCTGTCGAAAATTATTGTGTCGAGGTGTTTGCATAATCTGAGCTAGTTTGATGATATCTAATAATGTCCCAGAGTCTCTAACAATACACTGTCTTTGACGCATGATAGATTTAGAAGATGCATTGCTTTTATGTCATAATTTCAGCCGATTTTCATCTTAAAGCGGGCGTTTTTCCATTGTTTTGATGTGCCCGATATCACTTCCGTTGACGTAGGTTGTCCCCATTGACTTCGTTGGGCGGGGGATAAAAGTAGCAAAATTGACTCCAAAAGTTTAATTTGGAATCGCAAGCAAAAAATGCTGCTATTAATACCATTCAAATATGCTATCCAATACATAGGTTCAGAGAGGAAGTAATTTACATGAAAATAGTAGCTTAATTGGCCTTTTTGACCTGCGTCTATTGCCGTCTAATACCCCGGAGGTCAGCCCCATCATTTGTACAATTTTCAGTTAGTAGCCCATAAGGATGCTACCAGTCAAATTTTGTTGAAATCCGACCAGAGGTTATGGAGAAGTCAATCTGATTAATACAGATCCTTATAACCACTCCGTTAAATAAAGTATAAAAAATACAGATCCTTATAACCACTCCGTTTAATAAAGGATCTGACAATATCCCGTAGATGGTTACGTCCAGATGACCTTTATACCACGTGGTCTTAATATAAGATACATTTTCTACACTTCGATTATTGACGGACGACGGTAACCATCTTGAATTTTGATAATTGAAGTTTGCTACCGTTATTTCCAAGACAGTGATAAAGTTATCTGTCTCAAATTTTATGTGCAGGTTCCCTTAGGTCCCTGGTTATTTACATATTACATTTTGGGACTGATCGGTCAACAAGATAGCCGACAGCCAACCATCTTGGAATTTGATAATTGAAGTTTGTTATTGTTTTTATATCTCAGAAAGAACTGAAAGGATCTTTCTCAAATTTGTTATGCAATATTTCGTAAAAGTTTAAAAAGCACAGAAAAAATCCCACTTCCCATTGTCAGACGTAGATCATTATTTCTTGGGTGCAAGATCCCTCTGGGATCTCTTGTTTTTCGTGTTTTTTTTTTTTTTTTTTTTTTTTTTGGTTTTTTTTTGTGAAAGTTGTTGCAACGTTAACTGATACTTTTCAGTAACAAAGGTTATTTACGTTAACAATAAACATGGCGTGATGCCTTATATGGTATCTCTGGCACTTTATCGCCGGACTCCTGCGCGAGCAGAGCCCAGCAGATCTGCCCATATTATACAGAATGTAGCGATACTGAAGTATAGATATATTTATATCCATAGGATTCGCCGTTCAGGAAGCCTGGTAAGTTGACTAGCATGTAATATGAGTGTAGGGTCGTGTGAATCTTTTGCGTTAATATTCCGGTGACTTCGATTGTTTGAATGTTTGTATTGTCTTTTGTAGGTTTTTCTTGTCACCATTAAACTGCTACGAACATATCCTATTCTTTGTCATGATTCCACACCCCGATGACAAATGACAAAATGAAAAGCCTCAATTGTATTACCGAAACAAAAGACACGATGTAGTCTGAACCCCAGTCGGGATTCGAGCTTGCTTCACATCGGTGACTTGCTAGTGTTAATGATTCAGGTACAAATAGAAAGTTTATAATTGTATTTGAAAGTAATTAAAATATTAATTTTTCCATGTGTATTTATTGTTGAAAATGGAAGTACACGGAGAATATGGATCCTTTTTGGATCTCTCAGATATTCAACGGGAGGAAGAAATTCCAATGAACATTCCTACCACTTCTACTCCTAACACCAAAAGCAAGAAAAAACTTTGCAATGAATGTGGAAAGAGAATATCACATAACAACTTTGATAGACACCTAAAAACCCATAACAATAATACCGTAAAATGTAAAAAAAAATGTTCTGCAATATTTAAAGATCATGACAATTTGCAACGTCATATGGGTAATCATACTGATATTATTCACGTGTGCGACCATTGCCCAAAAACATACAAAGGAAATCTGCCCCGATAGAACATATCAGAGGGAAACATGAAAACATAGTTAAAAAATTTAAATGCCACATTTGTGACAAAGACTTTACTAGGTTGGGTCACATGCAAAACCACCTGAACTTCCACAGTAGAAGAAAACCTTTTGCATGCGAAGGATGTAAACATAAGTTTACGTCCAAAGCAGGACTTACGTTCCTTAAGAAGAGTTGTACAGGCCACGAGAAATTTATATGCAAAACATGTCACAACAGATACAGCTCTAGTCTAACTTTGAAAGAGCATGTCGCCGGTGCCCACACCGGAAAGAGATACAGCTGTGTTTGCGGTGCCATATATAAATGGAGACCGAATCTCCACAGACACCAGAAAGTCTGTACACATTTGAAGCAATAATTGTGCCCAGAACAGTCACAAATAATGCACTTATTCTATTTTAAACAACGCTTTATATTTGTCAATAGTTTTGTCGGAAATTATTTTATGTTTTTCTTTATTCTATTATTGAAATGAGAAAATATGAACGTACAAACTGGTACAAAATCAACCTGCGTTATAAGTACATTTTATTTCTTAAACTGGTCACTTGTTGTGCATGCGTCATTTCATAAAAAAGCCTGCATGTGTCATATTATAACCACTTAGTATTTCCTTATAAAGACCCTCGTAATGAAAACTTATCTCGTAATAACGACTAAGTATCTCGAAAGAACGATATAGTCGTGTTGTTATTATGACATGCTGAAGTCTTTATCACAGCACTCTAAATTGTAGTGATGACATATCTATATGTTTGCCGTTATAACAAGATACTAAGCCGTTATAAATTTCACTTTTTTCAATTCGACTCGATCAGACTTTCATAGTACGTATGACAAACAGGGGATTAATTTAGTCCGGGATATCTGGCAATCCTCGCCGTTTATGTTTATGCAGCGTCGATTCATCAGTTCTGTGATATTGGCGTACACCCATTTCGCCTCGGGATGGACGATTCGGGGAGCTTATCGATGTTTTCTTTTTCTTCTTCTTTTCCACCAGCGTTCTTTCCGTTGTGTCAAAAAAGTATTCTCTGTAAAACAAAAGTTTTATAGTACATAATCGAATCTGTGTATTTAATTTTTATTTCAAACATATGTTTTTGCGCTCCTAAAAGGACGACAAAAATATGCATTGATTTTATGACTACATTTGTAGTGCAAAAAGTGTACATGTATTATATTCTATGTACATGTTAGTATGTTGTACAATTACTTAGCAAAATCTATATCTATATATTATGATGGTAGGAGCCGATCTTTTAATAACATATTGACATTAAATGTTGCACTATACCTTGATGAGTCACATCTGCAGTTGCAGACCTCAACTGCCCTTCCTAAACTCATAGTAATATCATCTGGCTTATGGTCCCACTACCAGCAAGATCCATATCTCTGAATGTACCGAAAAACTGTTCGATTTCCTGTGATCCAGTTGCCCGTACGTTATAACTTTGCCCTTCACAGTACGGAAACATCTGCAGTTGTTTGCGTTCTATGTTTTACCAAAAGACCTTCATTAGTGACTATTGGGATTCCTTTGATATATTTGGTATGAGGTGGGAAACAATCAAAACATATCAGATCTAAGTGGTGTCACTGCGTGCATGAACACGCGCTCATTAGCGGTCATGTAAAGTAGTGATTTGTGACAGTCATACGGAACATGTGACCACAAAATTTGCATCTGTAACTGATAACATCCCAGTCTTCGTCTACACGAAGCAGTAAGTGCCAACTTCACATGAAATTGATGTATATTCGAAAATATTTATAATCAATGTACTGTTCACTCGTGTGTCTATAAATAGAATCTCCATTGACAAGCTCGGCTACCTGTCCTTTGTCCACATACACTGCGCGTGTGTAACACCTGTTTTCGCGTGCCTAGTCGCGCGATCGGTAACTGTGTTTACGTGTCACACTGCTCGACTTTGTTTACCCTCGTACCTCTTACCGGTGTGCACATCTTTTTAAACAGCTTATATACCTTGCTGTCCAAAATGATGGATGAGTCGAATGTATCTCCAAGTAAAGAACAATTTACATCCCACCCCGTTAGGTACAGGTGGTATAAAACGAGCCATTTGTGATCTTAGTGGATCGTTTACATTGGAAGGCCCTGAAGGTAAAAAATCAAAGATATTGTCTACGGATCTCAAAGTCATCATTGAGAAAGCTGTATCTGTGGCAGTAGAGACTGCAATGGATGGTATTAAGACAGCATTACTTGAATCTTTTCATTCAAAGTTTGATAATCTTGAGGCCCGGATTGGTTATCCTTGAAAATGAAAACATAGATAAAACGAAACGGTTGAGCAGTTTGGAACTTGAAAACAAAGAAAAAGAAACCCTGATCGCCGAGCTGCAAAATTATATGCATTCTTCCAGCAATGTCAACTCTAACTTCATACACGAGGAATTTGAAAACATTTACCATTTACGCGCATTTTTTTGAGTCTGTAATAACGACGTCGCGCAATACACCAGGAAAAACAATGTTAAAATTTTTTGGCATTCCTGAAAAGGAAGGTGAAAACTGTGTGTCCGAAGTATCCAAAAATCCTCGAAACCTCTCTGGATCTACGCGGTATCGATATCGAGGTTGCTCACAGACTTGGAAAGAAGCGTACTATGGCACAGGCTGTAAAATCCCCTAATCCACGACCAATGATAGTGAGACTCTTGAAAAGAAATGACAAAATGGCTATTATGAAAGCCAGGTCAAAACTAAAGTCGACCCGAGTCTCGATTCACGAAGACCTCACCATCAGGAATCAAGATCTCTTGCGCGAAGCCCAATCTCATGAGGACTTATCTGACGCCTGGGCATGGAACGCTAAAGTTTTCGCGCGCGCGATATTCGTGGCAAACATTCATGTCATTCGCCTTGATACCGACATTGATACCCTCCTATAGGGTAGATAATCATCACGATGACTTTATTTATAATGGTTTACTGACATCAAATTAAAAACTGTAGTTCATCTTATTTTTAGACTATCAACAACATGTTTATACTTATATGGCAATCTGATTGGTAATTAAACTCACACAATGAGCACCCCAGCTATGAATCACTCAAGATTTTATCCCTTTATTCATAAGTTTACAAGCTCTTGAAAAAAGGCATTATTATTAGTTGTCAAATGATTATATAAGCTATTAATACCTTTGTTCCAGGATTAGTGTACAAAAGTAATTATCGAAACCTAGTTTTATGTATTCTTGAATTATGTACGAGATGTACAGTGTATATGCACATTCAACCTATGGTACAGATCCTAGTCATTATTGTTATCTTATTCTCACTATACCACAGTATCTACTATTATGAAATGGTAATTTTCACAGAAAAAGTATGGCACATTACCTATTGTTTCATATGCCGCATATAACTTTTCTCTGAAATAGTCATATGAGCTATGCCCATTTGTTGTTGTCGGTCAGGGCACAGTTGCAATTATAAAGAATTAGATTTACGAATCTGAATTATGTATGAAGATGTTACTTCGCTGACTCATTATTTTTATAATTCACAAAATTTGATTTTTGTCATACACAACGGCGTCTATTATCTTAAGCTTATAGTGGTAAATTCACAGTCTTGTATGATACCTTACATTGTTTTTTTTTTCTTTTTCTTCTTCATATCATGTATGTTTACAAAATATCTGACCCAGTATCATGACGGTTAATATAAATCCCATCGCGCTGATATCTTTTTGATAACTGTAAAGCCTCACTGTCTGTTTGTCTGGGTTTTTTTTTAACGTTAAAAGTACTAAGTAACAACGATAAGTATGGAGAAAAAATATAAATATATACATTCGAAGGAAACTTATGATACTTGCTTGTTTGTATATACTGTTATTTGTATCATAAATAGTTAACTACTTTCAATGTACTACATATGTTTGCCAATATTTATATTAATGCTTGTTTGAAATTATTAACAACCATGTAAATATATTAATGCACTATTGTTCATGTGCTGTGTATGGATACAAGTGTTTTTTATCGTCAGTGGCAAAGCTAAATGTCAATTTTAAAGTAATTCATTTTGGGGATTTAAACAATTCCCAATCTCTGTATCTATATTTTAGATTCATTGTGGTATCTCATGCTGCATTGTTATTGGTAAGCATGAATTATGTATGAAGGCGTAACTTCGCTGCCTCATTATTTTTATATTTCACAAAATAATAGAATATTTTTGACATTTTAATCGTCAATACACCACGGTGTCTACTATCTTAAACGTGTAGTGGTAAATTCAGTTTTGTATGATACCTTACATTTTTGCTTCATATCGTGCATGTATTCAAAATATCTGACCCAATATCATGTCGGATAATCTAAATCCCATCGCGCTAACATCTTTTTGATAAATGTGAAGGTTCACTGTCTGTTAGTCTGATTTGCAAAGGTACAAGTACTAAGCAGTAAACGGTAAGGTCCAGTAATGTATATTCGAAAGAAAACTTAATATGCCTGTTTGTATATACTGTTATTTGTATCATAAATAGCTTACTACTATCAATGTACTGCAAATGTTTGGCAAAACTTATACTAAGTCCTGTTGAAATTATTAATAGCCATGTAAATGTAATGATGCACTAGTGTCCATGTACTGTACATATGACTACAAGTGTGTCTTTGTCGTCAGTGTCATAGCTAAATGTTAATTGTAAAGTAATTTTGGGGATGTAAACAATTCCCAATCTCTGTATCTAAATCTACATTTTCCATTGTTTATTGTGGTATCAAATTATATCTCAAACTGCATTTTTAGTGGTAAGCATGTTCCTTATGTACTGTCCTACTTCATATACGCCTCCTTCTATTTTCCCTATTTCTTCCGATCTATCACTCGATCTCGAACTTTTCCCCTACTTCCTTTTTCTCCTTACTCTTTAACTCTCTCCTCTTTGTAATGATCCGTCTCGAGCAATACAGGTACACGATTGGCATTTGGAGCTGTTATTCTTTTATAACAAGCGCTAATGTACGGTGCAAACCATTATTTAAATCCTCACATAGCTGTATTCACCCTGCTTCTGTTAGTGTTTTACTCTGCATATGCTACCTATTGTTTCTTCTTCTCCTCACTTGTGGGGACGTCCAGCCTAACCCCGGTCCTAATAAACTTGACTATCTATCTATATGTCACATAAATGCACGGAGTATTTTGGCCACCACAGATGAAAGTAAGAGTCGCTTTTATAAGTTAGATGAAATTGAGAGCGTTTTCTGCAATCACTTTATGACATTATAGCTATATCTGAGACATGGTTATGGCCAGAAATTGAAGATTCTATTCTTCAATTAGAAAATTTTAACCTTTACAGAAACGACAGAAATAGACATGGTGGAGGTGTTGCTATATATACCCGTAATACTATTAAATGCAAACGTCGGCTAGACTTAGAATCCCCAAATATTGAAAGTCTTGTACTAGAAATAAACTCATCAGGCAGGAAATATCTTATTTAGTACAATCTATTGTCCTCCTAACCAGGATGCCCGCACTAAAACCGACTTCTTATCTTATTTCTCAGACACTGTCCAAATCATGCAGTCCGAAAACCCGTTAAATATCATAATTACTGGTGATTTTAATGATAGATGTATTTCCTGGGATGACCAGCACGTGACTAGTGAACTCGGACGTCGTCTTTTTGATATTGCGATCCAAAATAACTTGTCACAATTAATTGATAAAGCTACCCATTTTACCGCAAATTCATCACATATACTTGACCTCATTTTTGTTGATAAAGTCCACATGGTGGCAAACGTTTATATAAAATCACCACTTTGTAATCTTGATCATAGTTCTATTTCCTGTAAACTGAAATATTATGTTCCAAAGCCTCAGTCATATCAGAGAACCATATGAGACTACAAAACTGCTGATATCGATGGTTTGAATTTTGTTTGAAATGCATTTAATTTAACACCGCTCATGTCGATATATTCTTTGGTGTTTTTGATCTTTTAGATGATATAATTGAAAATGTAAAACAAGTTTATCTTAGATACGTGCAAAACATTTATCATAAATAAAGTAGTCATTATTCGTCCTCGCGTCAAAACGTGG
The DNA here is from genome assembly GCF_041381155.1 of Argopecten irradians. NCBI lineage: Eukaryota > Metazoa > Mollusca > Bivalvia > Pectinida > Pectinidae > Argopecten > Argopecten irradians. Next base: position 111,317 of record NW_027187499.1, on the reverse strand, counting down.
TTAAACAAACGAAGAGTACTGTCGCGTGTAGCTTTAGGACTAGAGATAGATTTTTAATATTATTTCAAAAAACAGGTAAAGGTAGACTTCGACAAGTCATGTTCCATGGTTCCAGGTAGCTCGTAGGGAAGCAAATCGGGTGGTGTGATTTGGTGTCACGCGATTTTGAGCGCGATTCACTTTAACGTTGGCAAGGAAACCACCGAATTACTAAAAAGACTATCTAATCAGAAATTCCTCGACCAATCCTGAACTTTTTGCTGTGTCACAATTACACTAGAATCTCTTCTAGCAAAAAAAAAATGGAGGGTCATTAGCTATTCCTTTTCCTTTAATGGATAAAACAATCACCTATTATCCACGGATGATTAACTGAAAGTGCAGATATCTTTTTTAACAACAAAATTACTTCTCTGATCAATTGTGTCTGATCCACTGGATAATATTGAGAAGAAACCAGTAGCTTACCCCAAAAAATGACTCGAGAAAACCGCGCAAATAGGTTAAAGTTTAATAAAACTTACCCTGGTAAATCAGGTATTAGCTGCGTAATCACAATCCGTCATCCAGAAGATTCTGGTTAGGAAGTATTTCCATACTTATAATGACTTGAAGTCAGCACTATCTTAACCCCGAAAAAGGCCAACAGGGAGCCACCAGCTGGCATAGGAAGAATTGTCATTTCTTAAAAAATTAGCTGTCAATCTTTAAGTCATCATATTTTGGGCACTATATCTTTAATATTTCTCTCAGATCAGGGGGTATATATTAGTCTTCCACTTTGTGGGAAGGAGGGGAAACAGCTCATAAGTTTGTCCTAGTTCATAATAAAAAAGATAGCAAAAATATAATGTTAAAAACTATCGACCAATATCACACTTCTTTTCAAATATATCCTAAATGTCTTGAAAAAATAGTTATACAAACGTATAATTAATGATTTTCTTTGTGGGCAAACATACTTTGCTTATCAAAAGAAAATTCACGTGGAATTTAAAACGAATGGATTACCACCATTAATCAATTGTTAAAAATAATCCGACAAAATCATTTACAAAAGTATTGGATAATGGGTCAGATGATGTTTTGCACAGTATTTTTATATGTTTCAAAAGCGTTTGATAAAGTTTGGCACGAAGGTTTAATTCACAAATTAGAAAACATAGGTATTAGAGGAAGTTTGGTTTATTGGCTTAAAAGTTATCTTTGTAATAGAAAACAGTATGTAGTCTTAAATGGTCAATCTTCTGGTCATAAATATATCAACTCTGGTGTCCCCCAGGGCTCGATCCTTGGACCCGCTTTTATTCTTAGTTTATGTAAATGATATCAATGTAGACATTTCATCTGACATTAACTTATTCGCTGACGACACATCTCTCTCAGCAACCATAAATAGGAACGATTCAGTAGATACACTTAAAGACGATTTTAACTTCTCTGTCCCAGTGGGCAAAACGAATGACTTGTCACATTCAACGCAACATAAAATAATTAATGAGTTTTTTATTTTCGTCTAAATAGAAATGTTTTTGTTAATTAAACCGCAACAGTTAATACATAATATCTCTTCCGATTTTACATGTTGATTAACCATAATCATTTGGGGCATTATTTATTTCTGGTATCCTTTAGCTGGCATTCTAACATCTCTGAAATTGTTGACTAAGCCCATCAGTATATTAAATCATATTTACAAGCATTAGCATCTATTATCCCGCGTTCATAGCCTAGAAACCCTAAATAAAACTATGGGTAAAGATCGGTAAAGGAATTTGGCACATATATTTTATTTTGAGTTATCTGTAGTCTGCAAGTGTCTGAACTTTAATGAAAGTGTACTGCTGTAGTGGCAGGCTTTAATAAGCCAAATGTTGTAATAAGGGTAACACATAAAAACAAAACTGTTTGGTTATTTTGGGATCAGGTATTATACCTATGTGTTTAGACGATACAATTGCAGCTACTATAAATGTTTTAGTTATAACTAATCCATTATTCGGTGTCTTCAATATTTGAAAATCTATCTGTCCACAATTAGTCTCCAAAGAACACTAATAATACAACATTTAGAAAAATACAATTCTTTTTTTTTTCTACTATCAGGTATACGAAATCTTTCTTAACATTAACCTTTCCATGTCTTGCCAAAATCTATACGTGACTGAACATTCAAAACGACCATCCTTAAAGAAAATAGCTCTATCCATTAAGGTCCTTCTCTTCTGCACTGTCACAATACTTATACACCTTCCACAAATAATCCTATTTTATATAATTTTGAACAGGCGTAATGGCTATATCAATCACACACTAGATTTAAGAAGGGGGTTAAGTGCCTTTAAATACATAACATAGAACATTCAAACATCATAAACCAATTACATAATACTGTGGACTTTGCCGTTGATCTCCGCAGAAGATGTAAATTCCATTTTCTTTTTTACAATGTCCCAAACTAATAACTGAATCCGTTTCCAATAGTGCTCCGTACTGTATGTCATATATTCGCTCCAAATTTCAATTCCAACCTCATTGTAGAGCTCATGCCAAATGTTCTTGTCAAAAATAATTTTATGTGGCTTAGAAACTCTAAACGAAATTGATAAAAAAAGCTTTATTTTGACCAAATATTTGCATATAAAGTACAATATATCCAAACAGATTTGAACCACCTCCCCCCCCCCACCTTCCTCTCCTCTCTCTAGTCTGCAAGTCCCCCCCCCCCTCTCTCGCCTCTCTCCCTTTCTCTATCTTTTTCTCTCTCCTCTCATAAAGTATGTATGTGGGTGATTGTTTACGTGTGCGACATTTTGTATGTTCTTTTGTCAAATTGTAACATATTGTTTGTTTTGATATATGTTTGAGGGGGAGAGAGCATCCTAGTAGCCTTCGGGCTGTTTGTAATCCTCGAAAAATAAATAAAGAATTAAAAAAAATCAAAACGTACATTACTCCAGTAAGCCCATTCTCTCAGTTGTAAGGGCCCCCCCCCCCCCCCCGTGTTTACAACAGAAACTGCAGTTAACAGTAATTTCCATGGGTCCCATCTTCAGCAGCAAACCATTCGTTTATAAGTTCACAAAACAAACGATTCACACGGTCGTATCCATTTGTCATCATAAAATTTGCCTGAACATCATCTGCAAAAACCGTTTTAGCAAACTGAACACTTTGTTTGTCGACACACTCTATCCACCATATTGATGTTTTAAATTTGTGGAGGACGACAACGCAGCTTCCCTCCTTTTCGAAGCCCAGCTATTCCTGTAGTACACACCTTTGGAACGAAGACATGTTAAAATAATGCATGCATCGGTGAAATGAATCCTCACTTGATTCCCTTCGGTGTTTGGCTTTGAAAATCCATTCAAGCTGTGTCTCCGACATTATCCTCAAGTCCCTAATGCGGGTTTCGCCCGTTGTGTCTGTATAATGTGGACCTCGTGGGGTGTGTTGCTTGGTGTCTTCGGCGGCATGCTTCAGTGATATAGCACTATAAAAAGGGCAATAGTTCCCACTATACAAGAAGACATAACATGAATTTTACCGCAGTCTCCCAAAACACGCACAGCATCATTACATGGGAGGTGCCCGTACCCTTACAGACCATCACATACAGTTCGCGCCAAAGAATACTCCGCTATACATGACGTCTCTTTAGGCAACGTCCTTATACATGACTTTCGCCACACTAATATTTTAAAGTGGGTAATTGGCGTTAATTCTGCTTCTCTGCTCGCCTGACAATCGATTCCGGACCTAGCGCAATACTTTTCTCCATACATACTTAGAAAACCTATTGACCAAGGCTTTGTATTTTGTCCATGATAGTGCAACATGTGAATAATCTTTTACGTCCTTCTTAGTTTAGCCTGTATCACAGACATTTAAACACAGCGTGACGATTGCCTTACCTTGTGAATTAAGATGTGTAATTGATTTTGCTGTAGAAAACTCTTTGAAATCACTTTCGACAAGTCGCGTACTACCAATTCAGGATCTGAGTGATTCCCCACTCTATTATTTTTTTGAAAACTCCAGATTTCACTACGTGTTCGCCCAAAATCGATTATGTCATCTAGCTCTCTACCAATCCTTCAAAGCACTTTAGCCACGGAAAATTAATATGATCCTATTGTTGTCAGATATCCCGATTTCAATACTTTTAACCTTTGTCATGTTAGTGTCTGTTGGATTACATTCAAGTTGTTTCTCTGCTAATATACAACAGAGATCAACTTTTGTGTGTTTATTGTTTTCACGTCCCATCAGCGGTATTACTATAACTGAAGGCCTTCTCAATTGTCTGTTGTCCCAAGGTCGAGCGTAATGTGATATGCTTTGACCAACCAATATATTCTCGTGTGAGAGGCCTTCCGTGTGTTCATTGCAATAGTTCTCTCTTGGACTAACCTGTACTAGTTTCTCATGTTCATAATGCGATCGCACAGTCCCCCCCCCCCCCCCCCCCCCCCACACCCCCCCCCCCCCCCCCCCCCCGGGGGTGTTATTGGTGGGGGGGTTGGGGGGGGTTCGGATTCCGAGGCATTTGCAGATAGTAGGCGTATTGTTCTGTTTCATTCGTCATACTCGAGAGTGTGTTTTTTCAAGTCACATTTTCCTTGCTCTTCCTTACAGTAACGGTCCTGGAGTCTAAGCCTCGTGCCATATGTCGTAGTTTTAGGCAAAGTGTTCATATAAAATGTGTCCCATCCTATGGGGGACAATACCTAGCCTATTGTTTTCTGTCTTTAGCGTTCAAATAGACAACTCATTCCTCTAGCTCCTATGATGTCAAACCTGCGGTTGGATTGTTTTTAGTTTTTTGATTTTGCGACTGCATTCCATGCATTCCCGCTGGAGTTTGACGAGCAAAAGACAGAAGGCTAGTGTTTTTTAGTCCTTTTCACGACTGCTCAAACTTCGTAAGTTATAGCCAACTGGTTCTTGTCGCGGAACTCTCGTAGTTATGCAACTTGGCCATCACTGCAAGACTTGTCCCCCTTCGACGAAATTTCCAAATTCATGCTTTGGTACAAAGTATCCACACTGTGTCAATCTATCAGTTCGTCATTTTAAGTCAGTAGCATTGCACATGCTTCGGCCCTATCAAATCGGACACATATGACGAGTTCATGGAGGAAAGGGGAATTGCCCTACAGCTTACTACTGTGTAGAATATTCTCCTTATCCAAGTTTCAGGTTGTATCATCGAAAACAAAGAGATTTCTGTGTGACTTAACTTTTCGTCGTTATGTTTGGTATGGCGAAGTCATCGCTTCATCCGTCTTGTACTTGATTAAAACTGTCCTGTAAGGGCGCTGTGCTCCAGACACGAGAGTCGGGTAACAGGATACTTCTCTGTCAGATAGATTGAATTCAACGTTCGCACTTCACGCGACAACGAGGAATTCAACGATCTAAGCTTGCAAAGAAGTTTTCGGAAACTCGGCACAAACATGTAGTTCTCATGTTGAGCGAATTTTCATGCCAGTAATACAAGCACAGTGCAGACTTGTTCCATTTCCTTCCTCTAAGTTTTGGTGTCCCCAAGCCTGTTATACCCATATATACTTATGACAAATGCTTAAACCTCATTTACATCAAGTGCGATTGTTTCAGAACCCAACCAAACAAATACCAATGGCAAGACTTGTCGTCGGTAGGCTGCCATCTTGCACTCCAGCAACCTGACCCACATGACATAATATCCGCGGCATTTCGGTAATATACACTTGCGCATAGTGTTTGGTTGTTTATAGTTTTTGCACTTTATTATTTCGCAACACCATTTACGTAATGGGGCGCGATTGCCTTCTTCAGGATAGTCTGAATGCGTCTTTCATCTGGACGTGAGAGAATTAAAAAACGCTGGTGACCCTTCAGTGTGGAATTCACACACAACCCTCTCTCGTAAAAGATCCTATACATGGATATAATACACAGAGAAGATACTTTTTCGACACAGAATGTTTGGTACTGACATGCCTACCTCGTGCTCTGTTGCCACTAATGTGCATATTTTCTGCTTGCTTTGCAGCTAGACACGTCTGATCATGGTTCTTGGGATCCTCGACCCATAACAACGGAGCCTGTGTTCGTTTGCTGTCCTGTTCAAGGCGTAATCAAGACCCCAAGCAGAATGACAAAGATACTTCCATTGTAACCCTTGTTCCAAGTTGGTAGTTCGAACACTCAAACCAAACTATCATGGTTCGCCATGCTGACATAAATCTCCCCTTAGTATTCAGGATACATTAATTGTCCACACGTTTCCCGGCACCGGCCGCACAAACGCGGAATGTAAGTTATACTGATTTTTGTAGCATTAAGAAAGGCGGTCTTCCCCCCCCTTTCCATAATATGATGTATTCCCTACAAGATGCGGACACCTCAAACTCTGACCCATATGCTCATTCACACTACGAAGGGCACTACTTCAATGAGAACCCCTTTCTAACAATCGTACTTTTGTTACTCGTATACACGATATGCACAACAAGGAATACTTTACGACTGTCGACACCTGCTCCTCCTTACCCATGCCTTAGAAACTTCCGCGGCCTTGAATCGCCTTGATCCCGCTCTAATATCACTTGTCCCTACATTAAGTCCTGCCCTATGTCGACTGTCCCTAATTTGATTTTCATAAATCGTGTTTAAAAAACATCGTGTAAGATTAAATGTGGTATTTTATTCTTCTTCGTAATTCGCTGGCTGTGATTTTGCATGCATCGAGCATTGCGGAGTGTGTGTAAACATAGCAATTAACTACCCCAAAATCTGCTCTTCTCGATGCGGAAATAAGTCCTTTCCTTCAAAGATAAGCGGAGTACTCGAAATCACAGCAATCCAATATCTGCCCAATATTTTCCTTATCAAGACCCTCTGGAAATTTTCTTTCAGTCCGCCGCTTAGTTTTCACAATGTGCTTTCTCCCTCTTCAAAAATATAAGCCGAGTAATTCAGAATGTCGCCCCTCTCAAACAACACCGCTCTGGACAGAGTTTTTGTCAATATTACGTCTCTCCTTTTACAAATGTAACAACACCTGATAAGGTTTTTCCCAGCCACTATTATTGGACAGGCCCATTGAACCGGTAGAAATATTTGCCCCTAAACAGCGTGCCTGTTAATCCGATCTTCCCAGCAATTGCTACATCGTTTCCGGGACCAACTATGTAAACGCCCTATTCCGCAAGTGTTTTGATGGTCGAAGAGAGACCGTATGCACTGTCAAGAAAAAAAAAGAAATAATTTGTCAGTGGATTTCGTGATGTTTTGTTTGATTAATTAACGTCCCCATATTCGAACAGCCATTGGTCCCATGTTAAGGACGAGCCTCCCATTCATGCGGGTGTGTTGCGATGTATAGTTGTTGCGACAGGTGCTAGTGCTACTGGCGAGACTGGCGGCTAATGTTTGTGTTGTGTCCTTCTTGAATTTTAGTGGAACCTATTGTTTTCGCCAATATTTTCCTATATGTGCTTTATTCACCTGAAGCATGCCGCCGAAGACACAAAGTAACACACGCACCAACCCAGTCAAATTATTTAATACTGACAACAACAATCAAGGGGATAACCATGTCTGTCCTCACTGCCTTGGTGTTACTGAACGCTACTCTTAAGCAGAGCAGAACTACCACTTTTTATATGACTTTGGTTGTGTCTCGTCCCCTAGGCCAACGGTAGACACGAACCCAGAGCACCTCTCCTCACTGGGGCGAATGTGAACCGGGTGTGCGGGGGTGATTGTGTTGCCTTAGGCTGTCTTTTCAGCCAGCATGGGGGCTTCAGTGATAATAGCACTGAGCCATGGGAGCGACGTTAGCTCCGCCCGTCGTCCATATTATTGTCGAATGCTCAAGGTTGGGGTATTGTTGACTACTGCGTGCCTATCGGCGAGCAATCCTTCAGTGTTCTCAGCACTATAAAAATGGACAACAAGACTCCACTATACAAGAACGTACAAAGGACCACACGAAACAAACCGTGAGAGAAGGTTCTACCCAACCACCCAACCCACACCCAAAACACTTCATCTTAGCACTTCACACACGCCTTCACACATGCCATACTATGTGGATGGGAGCCGTTGCTACATGATCCTCGGCCCCTGTTTAAAAAGGACGTTTAAAATAATCAAACATTCAAACTGTCTTATGATGCAAACCTAGCTCTTATAAACTCAAGCTAACCATATACAAGATAACCTTTCTACATCACCAGTGACCGTCATTGTCAAGCAAGGCCACGGTGGGGTGATCACTCAAGTTGATGATGTTCTCAGCCAAGGAAACGTCTTCTTGCCCATCTTTTGCATCTATGCTTTTGGTAGCTTAATCCTGGCTGTTGAAAACTGATGACCATGTAGGGAATTTATCTCCTTTATAAAGTAGCGAACTCAATTTTTTCTGGGAAATTTATTCTCTGCATGAGCCCGGGGAAACAAATGTTCCTAGCCTAGTTTTTGTATAAACAGCAAAAGAAGCAATGGACTCCATCAATCCGCTCGAAAATTGTTCTTTATGTTGGTCCCTAGTTTCCTACCACATTTACAAATGACATGGCTGAACAAAAACAATGAAAACAATACCAGCAGATCCTACCTATAAAAAAACACACCATTGCTCTATCAATAAAACGTCATGCTCACAGCATACATGTCGGGTGGACAGTCCATTTACCTAAATGAACCACATCAGCGTTTAAAGATCTAGAGTGCGTGTTATAAATCAATCAAACCTTCCTGCCGGCATAATGCCAAGAACCCTAACATATTGAGACTTTTATGCCTGGTATGTTTGCGCGCATTTGCGCTCAAAGACAGGTTATGCAATACTCATTTTTCCATCCTAAATTCGTTAGTTTTTTTTGTTAAGATTGAACCGTTGACGACAGAGTGTTATCGTTTTTATCAATAAGTATAGATGATACATAATTCCGGGCCTATTCCAAAACAAACTTTTTTTTTCTGTTTTCTCATTCAATCATAAGAAATCTCATTACAACACTATAATATTCCAGTATTTCAAGCGTTGTTTATAAACGCCATCAATTTGATTTGAGCACTCCTGTAACATTCAATCAATTCCGATTCAAATTTCTTTCAGATATCTAATAGCAGCCTCATATAAATCCTTCGTACTAGACCCACACCTGACGCTCCGAATAAGAAGGCCAAGGGTGAGCGATCTTGAATCCCATGACTGCGCCGGCGGACGTCTAGTTGTCTCCGTACTGTTTGGTCTACGTAATGTCCACAGAATCAAGATCACTACAATAATGTACCATCAGATTTTCTTCATGGAATGTACCCAAATTTGAAGCCACTAACATCCTTTGGAGGGAAGTGGAATGGAGTTTGCCATGGAATATTTGACTCTGCCCACCCCCCACAACCAACGACAGACAAAACATGGTCAGGGTGGGACGTTGGCCCAATAGTAGGAGCAAAATAGAGGTAATATAATATAAAACAGTACTTAGATTTCATAGGAGGTTGTGGTGCAAATGGGTTTCAAAACCATATTGGATTAAAGAGCACTTCCTTTCTAGAGAAACGTTGAAGAGTGGGATAATAAAGTGATCTGCATAATATCTACACGTTGAGTGAAGAAAAAAGAATCTCCGATATTTTTAATCAGATTTCCCAAGTTTCCACAATACAAGAACGACACAAACATCCAATTTAACACGCAGGTCTCTCCCACTTATACCGCAGGACTCCGCCACATAACATACAAGCTATACACATCCACATACTTGGCCAAGGCTGCCGTCAAAAGCATAATTACACTTGACCATAGCTGATCTAATAAGACGTTACTAAATCATAACAAACACATGTTTATATTCTCCGCTAACAGAATCATTGGGAGGGAGCCACCCATGAATTTGAACAATTGGACATTATATATGTTGAGAGGGCGGTTGCTCAATCCTTTGCATCTTTGACACTGGCCATGCAAAGCCAGCGCGTTTCCCCAGCCCCATGCAATATGCACCTCTTGGCAAAAAACCTCGCCCTGAAACGGTAAAGTGTTTCCGCATAAGCCACAGAAAAACATAGGACCCCTGTAATAAAAATTGTGATTTGGCTAGTATATGCCCGGGATTAAAAATCAATGAAGTTTTACATATAATTTAATTACTATTTTAAAGGGACAATTATTTCTACGAATAACGTTAAAATTTGTTATATATATCGTAAAACCCCCAGTTTTCTAATGCAAATTAGAATCAGTCCGGTTTTTTAATGTGATATGTCAGAAAATCCCATGGAGGTGAAATGCGTGTGAAATATTCAAACTCACTCGCTGTCCGCCATTACACATTGTGGATCGAATATCTTGTATATGCCGAAACCCTTAGTCCCCTTGATCGTAAGAGTAAAGCCTACTGTATGATCTAGATACAGCGTCAAATCTGCTCTGGGAATAAAGGTTGTGTTTACCTTATTTATGCTGTTGAATTGTCCTTTCACTAATAATAGATGATTATATTCACCTCCACAGGTGTAGTTATGTAGTTCGCATTTGTTTAACGTGGCCGTTGACTTTTAGGTTCGGATATTTTGGTACAGCGTACATATTGGTTACCTGCTTAATCGTTATTGAGATCATACGATTTGTAATTACAAAACGGTCATCATTGTAAAAATTACTAAACAATGACGTAGGAGGTAGAATTCTGTCAATTTATCCATTATGTTTATTATTGTTTCATAAAGAAATGTAGAACAATACATTGTATAGCCATAATTTGCTTCTTGCGTTATGCTGTAAATGAATTTAGCGTGATGTGAACATCTGTCCCTTTAACATCCCCCTCTTATCTGTTACAGTTGGCATTCCCTAGAGTAGACTTCAGTATGATCAGTAGTAGTGACCGTTTCGGCTTTATGTAAGTTAAACAAGTGCGATCATATCAATTCGATCAGCTGAATTATTTCAATTTTGTTTTCGTGTCAAATTTAATGAATTGTCTCTAAAAGGTCTCTAAATGTTTTTTGCCCAAATTGTAAGCATTAACCCCGACTTCTAGAAATTCTAAATTATCCTTAAACAGAGGCTACATCCGCCGCAAAAAAAAGTCAGAACGGATAGAAATTTTAATAAGAAACGAACGGCCAACCATCCTCTCAAAAAGGAGAGTAATACCGGGTGCTATCATTGTGTTGCTGAATCGGTTAAGCTTGCAATCAATCTGGACGTTAACAAGTTGTTGGTCCCAATCTTTTTGTTTTTGTTCAAGGACATATGCCGAGATATAATAATATTCGCGATTGTGCTATTTGCTCCACTGCATCTCTCACCAAATCATTTTCGTCGGATAGGCCGGTTCGATTAGGCGGTTGTCATTCGTAAGTTAGTCTTTTCTTCTCTGCCCCCATCAAAAAAAAAAAAAAAAAAAAAAAAAATAAAAAAAAAAAAAAAAAATTTTTTACATCATCACTTTTTCATGGTAAAACTGTGGACCTAAAATTTTGGACCTTCATGCACGATGATCTAAGTGCCTACATGCAGAGGGAACGATGGAATGGGAACACAAAACTCTTTACCCTTTATTTTTTTCATTTCAAGGTACGAGTAAGTAATGTGCCTGTTATATTTAATAAATAATTATAAAAAATCCCTAACTAAGAGCTACAAAGAACAGCATGCTACCGCCGCCCCAAATCTTCTAAAACCTAATCTACAAAAATCTAAGCAATCTACTAATATCTACCCATCTAAATCTAACCTCACTTATACGAAAATAATCACGCCTTCACTGATAGCATGAATTGAGACGTTTGCCCTATAAAGAAATAATCAACGCGACCCCATGCACTATCAAATAATTGTTTGCCTCTAAAAAAAAAAAAAGGGGGGCCCCCCCCCCCCCCCCCCCCCCTCCCCCCCCCCTTATTATTTTTTTTTTATTGGGAAGTGTAATTGACCCATGATATCAACAGCTTAAGGCGTACCATTGGTGCTCCCAACATGTATTAAGGGAGATACTTATGTTATTCTTTTTTAAAATGTTTTTCCTTTGTCTGCACAACTTATTAATTACAGACTTTGCTACCAGAGTTCTACTACTGATCCCTGCATAGGTAAAAAAAATTACATATAGATTTAAGTGGTAGGCTAATAAAATCTTACATGGGTCTGGCAAGTCGACAGGGATATCTCAACCCAAGTGAAAGATTTTGGGCTGGTCAACCCGAGGCTTTTCCAAGCAACCCGCGGGATAACCCGTCAGGTATGGAGGGAAAAGTTTCCTGCACGCCATCGGTCGCAGGTGTCCACATGTAACAGAAGTATGTATTTCCTATAGGACAAATTCAACTAGGCCGCTAAGTAGCACCTTGTGATATTCCACTACATCGCCAAAATCAGACTCCCACTATTTAGCCAATATCCCATAGACAAGCTGTAAAGATTCAAATCTAGATCAGTAGTACCTAACAGCTTTAGTCAATGTAACTTGTGTCAGCTCATGGAGGTTTTTTCCTCTGTTGCATTTTCTTTTGCTATACTATTTTTGTTTGTCTGCTCTTAGTCAGTTTGTTTAGGAGTCAATTTGCTTGATCGTGTTATAGTGCTATCTTGTTAATCGATCAGTCCCAAAATAGATTATGCACATCTAGGGCTCAAGGGGAATATACTTATGAAATTTGGGAATGCTCCCTTCAGTACTCTGAGATAAATAGCGGTAACAAACCTCAACTATCAAAATCCAAGATGACTGTCCAGTGGCCATATTGTTTACCGATCTGTCCTCAAATCGGCATGACACTGACTAAGAGGGTGCTTATGCGGCATAAGAGGGACCTCGAAGCGAGAAAATAGGCGACGATAGTTGCATACACTTTTTCAGTGCGATAATAGACAATTAAGAGGAAATCAATATTAGACACCTAAGTCATGCGAGTAGGGCGGGCGAAGGGTGATTTGTTTACATTTTCACTGTCAAAATTCGGAGCATGTGGCGGTTTTACGCAATTAAAAATGTATGTAAATATATAGTTGATGTTAGAAGTTTGGATATTTTTATTTGAGATGTAATTCAGCGGTGATTTCAGAAATAGTGAATATAATGGGGACGGGGGGTATGGATGAGGATGCCGAGAACCAGTGGACGGCGGCCCAGGGGGGTCTATGAGCTTCATTATGAAAAAAGAGAGTATTATTTTGCGAATATATGTCAATTTGTTAAAGACTTATAAATTATTAGCTAACCTGGCCCGAAGGGCCGGTGACCTTATGTCGGTTGTCCCGTCGTCTAAAAAAACATCTACCAGTCATAAACGGCTGGATGGGTGGGTCTTCAACAAATATAAAAAGTGTTCATCAAAAAAAAATATTCAGTTTTCTTATATCTCCCAAAACACGCACAACATACACGCACTACACCGCATAACATGGGTGGCCGCTCCTTAATCAAGGACGTTAAACAATCCTTCCGTCCGTTAACATTCCTTGTTACCGCCATTTCTCAGAAAATTCTGAGGGCCTCAAGTGGATATTGCATTTAGGGACCGATCAAACGTGACCTCTTAAGGGATGTTCTCAGATCCTCTTATCCAACGTAGTGATAATAAGGATCTGTATTTTAATCAGCTTGAGGGACTGATCGGTCAACAAGATGGCCAACAGGCTGCCATGTTGGATTTTGGCAATCGAGGTTTGTTACCGCTATTTCTAGGAAAGTTCTGAAGGGATCCTTCCCAAATTCCACATGAAGGTTATCCTTTGGATTCGTTGTGCATATTGCATTTTAGGGACAATCGGTCAACAAAATGGCCGCCAAGTAGCCATCTGGGATTTTGATAGTTAAAGTTTGTTACCGATATTTCCCAAAAAGTACAGAAGGGAAGTCTCTCATATTTCACATGTAGGTTTCCCTAAGGCCCTAGTTGTGCATATTGCATTTTGGGACCGATCTGTCAACAAGATGGCTGACAGGCTGCCATCTTTGATTTTGGAATTTGATGATTGTAACCGCTATTTCTCAGAAAACTTTAAAGATGCTCCACCGCTGACAAATGGTAATATTTCACTATCAAAAACAGGAGTAGACGATTTTGTTTTTTTCTCCAGTTGCAAAAGTTACTTATCTTACACCATTACCACCATTGAAAAGTTTGAGCTTCTAATTTTACATCAAGTTAAAAATATGAAAAATAATTAATTGCATCCCGAAAAAATTCCGTCGCACTATATCCTATATGAAATGGAGTACTGATTGCGCATGCACCAAAGGCAAAATAAATTATTTTATATTATTTTTTGTGTTTGATTAGACATATATATACACGATAATACACCAATTATTGTTCAAATAACGAATATCATTTATGCTCTGTCGGCGGTGGAGCATCTTTAAAAGAATGTGTCTTAAATTTCATATACAGGTTCCCCTAGGGATCTTGTTGTGCATATCACATTTTGGTTAAGACTGATCGGTCTACAAGATGACCGACAGGCCACCTTCTTGGATTTTAGAATTGAAGGGTTTTTTACGGCAATCTGATTAAAATATATATCCTTATTATCACTGTGATGTATATTAGGGGTTGTCCAGGTGACCTTTGAAATTGGCCAATCAAATTGCTGCTGCCATAATCTTGAATGTGACTTTAAGGGGACAAAATTGTAAGAAAAAGCTGTCAGAATTATTTTCGTGTACGAAGTCATTTCGTCCAAACAGCACAACGTAGGTAATTGTATATGTTTATACTGGGAGGAAATGGCATTGTCAACTGATGTAGCAATGTGCAGAAAATGCATTGAACATCCAAACATGACCCCTCATGGGTGTTGTCAGATCTTCTATTGGACGGGCTGGTGAGGAGGATAGTGATTAAAGGATTAAACAAAGCGATAAATGAAATGATTGTCTTAAATATTAACATTAATATAAGCTTTGCTTACATACATACCATGCGCCATTAATAATAATATAGATTTTCCCCGAAGATAATTAAACAAAACGTACTACATGTATTTGTAGTAGTAGGCGTTTATTACTGGTCATGGTCCCGTCAATAATGTCGTTCTCGCCCGCCGGGATGAAGATCACCTTGTCCATAGACAAGAGGCCCAAGAGGCCTTGACGGTCACCTGAATGTTGATACAGAAAGAGCTTTGCAAAGTTTGTTCAGATCTGTAAAAAAATTTACGAATTAGAATAAACTTTAAAGTTGAATTATCGTATAAGAATTTTTATATATTTCTTTTTTTTAATTTTGTAATTAATTCCGTGGCACTATATCTTCTATGGAATGAAGTAATGATTGCGCATGCACCAAAGGCGAAATAAATTATTTTATGTTATTTTTTTTAATAAGGCATATATATACACGATTAAACACCAATTATTGTTCAAATGATGAATATCATTTATGCTCTGTCGGCGGTGGAGCATCTTTAAACATTAAAACAAAACTAGAAGTCAGTCAGTGTCAAATCCCGGTATAGCACTTCACTTGATAATATGGTCCTCTTCGCATAACGAATGTGATGTCTGTGATAGCGGGTGCAGATTTGTTAAACACTTGAAGACGAACCTCTTGCTCCTGCTGGTCAGGTTGTCGATGTTTGGGCTTGTACTGTCCAGCATGCAAGAAATGCATATTCTCAAGTTTCCTTGGAACTGGTCTACTTCGAGGCTCCAGAAATCCCATACTCTCTAATATTGACAGTAACCACTGCATATGTGAATAAAGAAAAGTGAATTTATTATAGATGATAACAAGTACATGTGTGATTAAGGATAATAAAGAGCGCGTCATTTAAAATATATGTATAAAATGCAGTTTACACATCAGTAAACAACAAACAATAACAATCATTTCTTATATTTGCATTTCGACCGACCATTTCATTAAAAATTAGTGTTCAAATAATAAAAACTCTTGTTTTTTATGTTTTACGATTGTTGGAACAGCTGGTCAATTGATGGAATCCCGGAACAGCTGGCTTCAATTTGGCGGGAAATGTTGTCAAATTCAGAGAGTGCACAAAATATAGTTCCACATTAATTTTATCTTTTTTTAATCCCATTTATACGTTTTTTTATTAAATATTGTATTTGCTGATATATAATTAAAGAATTACATTACATCATACATGCAGTATATTGAAGATTTGTCGAACAGATACAATAGGCCTAATCAGAAGCGCCTTCACATTACTTGCGGAAGTAAGTAATCCGGTGTGTGTAATCTTGTGCGGCAACCATTGAGTTTACGCAAGTGTAAACGATTTCGCAGTTTATAAGGTTATAAAGCAAAGAGAAAACAGAAATGTAAATATGAAACAATAAATAATATTTCAGCGACACGCTAACCTGTAACAGCTATGGTCATACCTCATTGACCAATACACAAAATGGTTCTATGCGTGAATAATGTTTGAGAGCACATACCAGTTTGTTTCTTGTCACTAGTATCAGTAACAGTTCAAATTCATGGACTTAAATATAAAAAACATCTTTCATTTGATTTAGGAATACCTTAATTTAATACAAAAATATATTTTGTTTCTATCTCAATATGGAGGATGTAATGCAACTGGACAGACGTGGTTAACAATACAGATATGCCCAACTTCTCTTACATAATGTTGTTGCAAAATGCATATGGAAAACATTTATTGAACTTAACTTTCAATATCAAAATTAAAAAGAAAAAAATATTTTACCTCTATCTTCTTCGCCGCGTTTAGTTCTAGATGTTTCGAATTTGTGATGAATTCTGAAAAAGTCTTGTTGATTCATTCATATGGATATATCCAGAGGTTTGAGGCCCATTGCTTGGGGCCCTAATTAGAAGGAATTCTCCAATGAAAGTAACATGGTAATATTACATTTGCCCGCCCTTCCCCCCACCCTCATGTCTCATAGAAGCATACAGGCGTTATATAATAGAGGTAAAGTATTGGACAGTTACATGGACGGGTGGGGTGTGTGTTGCTTTGTGTCTTTGGCGGCATGCTTCAGTGATATAGCACTAAAAAGGGCAACAGTTCTACTATTCAAGAAGACATAACATGAATATATAGCAGTCTCCCAAAACACGCACCTCGCACAACATACACACAACACACAGCATACATGGGAGGCCGTCCTTGCATGACCATGGCTGTTAATAGGACGTTAATTAATCAAACAAACAAACAAAATATTAACTAAAGTAACCTCAATCTGATTAAAATACAGATCCTTATAATCACTACGTTAACCTCATATCAAACGTGTTGTGATAAAAAGGATCTGCATTTTAATCAGATTGAAGTAACCTATCCCTACCCTCATCCCCCAAGGTATTCACCCTCATTTATTACACTTAGCTGATGTAACTACCTTCCCCATAAGCACCACTGGAAAGTTCAATTAAAATTAGTTCCCTGGCAAAAATGAACATCTATCAAAAGGTATGTATGATATTGATAATGTGTGTGGTGTTTGTACTTTAAATATGTTCACAGAAAAATAAGTAAGAAATCGTTAATTAAAAATGCACACTGTACTGTACAAAGCTTAACCACCGAAGCTTAAATGGCCATTATGACATCACTAATTACTGTATGATTGTGCTTATATGAACAACCACTATAAAAGGGCAACAGTTCCACTATACAAGAAGACACAACACGAACATACCGCAGTCTCCCATAACACACACTTCGAACTTTACATACTGCATATATGGGAGGCCGTCCTTATATGACCATAGCTGTAAATAGGACATTAATTAATCAAACAAAATAAGGCTAAATCTTAGACTTATGAATATATTTCTTTAAAATAACTTGCATAAATAGACATTCAAATGCATGCACATTTTCCCCTTCAATCAATATACTTCCAATTTTACATGGAATAGAACAGTTTAAGACCAGAAAACATTTACTGTTTCCTGCCTCCAGACCGACTCTAAATTTAAACTTATAATCCTTAAATTCGTTATTTTGATTTCAATTCAAATCTTGAAAACCACTACAATTTGGGTTAAAATCGTATTAAAAACTTTTCAGCTGTGCGCTTGAATCACCAAAAGGTAGAAGTACAAGGCACACTATATAGTGTCAGGTCTGGAAAATAAGATTAGATTATTGACATATGCAACTAGTTTTCCGAAAAAAGTAAACATTGATCGCCTATCGCCATGCATGCTACAAATAAAACCAATGCAAGTTATTCTGGATTTTTTTCTGGATTTTTATTTCTTACTGATTTAATATAGAATTTGCATCTTCGGCAATCAGGCACTTCATCTTTGTATTATTAAAATTACCTACATTTTCCTTAAAGATGCTCCACCGCCGACAGAGCATAAATGACATTCATCATTTGAACAATAATTGGTGTTCAATCGTATATATATATGTCTAATTAACACAAAAATTATAATAAAATAATATATTTTGCCTTTGGTGCATGCGCAATCAGTATTTCATTCCATATATAGGGTACAGTGACACGGAATTTTTTCGGGATGCAATTAATTATATCTTTATATTTTCAACTTAAAGTAAAATTAGAAGTTCAAACTTTTCATTGGTGGTAATGATGTAAAGTAAGTAACTTTTGTAACTGAAGAAAAATACTAAATCGTTTGCTCATGTTTTTGATAGTGAAAAAATACCATTTGTCAGCGGTGGAGCATCTTTAACAAAATGAACTTAGATCATAATTCAACTTCGACATGGTAACATCGTGCACACGTGTAGAAGGAACTAATTTGAAAACTAAACAAAACAAGGGGCCCATTGGCCTTAACGGTCACCCGAGTTCGTTGAGAATGAAACAGACATATAAACTCTAATATATTGGTCCTTGAAATCGGTCTGTTATTTTATAAACTTGACTTTTTAATCTATGTAGAGCATTTGCTTCCATCAAACCTTTGAACTCAGAAGATTTTTTACCCTGTTTGGTTCCGACCCTCTGGTCCACCAGGGGGTCAGCGAGGACTGATATGAATGTCAAAATACTATAACACAGGCTAATATTTCTAATCAAGTTTGACTCATTTCCTATGAAAATTGAGCAAAAAATGTTCATAAATCACCCCCTCCCCAAGGGGAGACGTGAGACCCCAGGGTATTATAATTCACAGTTTTCATAAAACACATTAAGACTTTTCCATCAATAAAGAGTATTTTTGATTCTAACATTTCCAGAATTTTAGAAAAAGTTATTTGAAGTTTTAGCCTGTGTGACCCCTTTCGACCAATATGGATATGGTATTAAAATGCTATCTCGGGGTTATAATTATAACCAAGTTTGACTCATTTCCTAAGAACATTGAGCATACATGCTCATAAATGTATTTAACCTATATGAACTATAGTAAACTTGACCCCCTCCCCAAGGGGAAACGTGAGACCCAAGGGTCATATAATGTGTTATTTCCATGTAAATATAATTTTAGTATTGTCGTTTCGCTATTTTCCCGCATTATAAAAAGGGCAAAAGTTCCACTATACCAGAAGACACAACACGAACATACCGCAGTCTCCCAGTACACTCACCTCGCACAACATACACGCAACACACCGCATACATGGGAGGCCGTCCTTACATGACCATAGCTGTTAATAGGACGTTAATATTTCCATGTAAATATAATTTTAGTATTGTCGTTTCGCTATTTTCCCGCATTCTGTATTTATAGTGCTTGTAAAATTGATGTACTTCCGCAATGTTTTACCGCGCCTCGTTTTCAATTGACATGTGCTTCAACAGCCACGCTAAAGGCTGATTGATTTTTGCTGAAATATGGCTGAAGGTAACGGCGGGGCTCGTCCCAAGCGAACAGGAGCGGGAGCAAGACTAAAAGGATTTATCGACGCCCTTCAAAACGAAGAAGAATCCCGCGAAAGTGATACGGAAGACGTTTTCCATGAATCTTTGACGATGCCAGAACATGGACCCATGCCGGGGAGTGATGGCGACCACGTGGACGATCATGACGACGAAGAGCTACAACAACTGCAAAGCGAACTGAAAAGGATAAAAATTGACAGAGAAAAAATTATGATACGAAGAAAAATTAATGAAGAAAAGGAAAAAATACGAACCGAACTCGCAAAAGATTACGTGACACCAGACAATTCTAGGGATCACGGTCAAGGTCACGAGAGTGGAGCCGTTGCCAGTGTCGGTGAGTTGATATTGAACAATTTGAACAATAACAACGAACAGCGAAAATGTTTAAAAATCGTAGACCATATCTGGCAGGACCCTATTCCCCAATATGACACTGTGAATCAAGGCAAAATATGGAGGTGAGAATAGGTAAAACTCGTACTTTGGAAAAAGTGACACTAGAACAATGGGGGTTCGCGAACATTCAAATAATGAATGCCCTAACAAAATCAGGCAATCTCCCCAATTCTGCGCCATACTTAAAGTATACAGCTGACATTTTCCGGCTCGCGTCCAAGTATGTTTGGTTTTCCGTGCTCCTTTATGATAAGGAATATCGAGAACAACAAGCCAGGGAGCATTTTGAGTGGGGGACATACAGACAAGATCTACGGGAATTCAACCTAGTTCATAAATCCTCTAATGCCACGTCTAGGGCATTTCAAGAGGCTGACATTCAAACCCCATATCACAACAGTGCACCGGATCGACGTATGAAGGGTCCCTTCCTGCCTAACGGGAAAGAAATCTGTCGTAGCTTCAACAGTAACATGTGTACGCGACCGACAAGTAGGATGGCACATAATTGTGCCATTTGCCTTTCAAGTGTTCATTCGGCCGTTAACCACTCCCAAGACACTTCCAAATCTTACCCCACTGTCATAGGGACTCCAAAAACGGGCCAGCTCAGCAGTAGACTGTACAAACTGTCTTAAACATGGGGCGTGGGAAGAACTTCTCCCCAATGACTGTGAGGATAGGGAGGAACTTTTAGTTGGTATACGTGATGGATTTAAGCTTACTTCAAAATTTGGTCCATACCAAGAAGTCGTAAGGGACAATTATGCCTCAGCTGCTTTATGTAATGAAAAAGTTGAAGATCAGATACTCACAGAGTTATCGCTAAAAATTACGTAATAACAGATAAAAAACCGACAATAATTAGTTCGCTTGGAGCTGTCCCTAAAGCTAACGGGGATGTTCGTTTAATTCATGATGCTAGTCGGCCTATACATGCATGCTTAAATTCTTATACCTCGGATACAGATTGTTCTTATATGGATTTAAAAAGTGCTATTTCTATCATTAAACCAGGTGATTTCTTAGCAAAAGTGGATTTCAAAAGTGCCTACCGCTCAGTTTGTTTGTTTGTTTGTTTGATTAATTAACGTCCTATTAACAGCTATGGTCATGTAAGGACGGCCTCCCATGTATGCGGTGTGTTGCTTGTATGTTGTGCGAGGTGCGATGTTTCGGGAGACTGCGGTATATTCATGTTGTGTCTTCTTGTATAGTGGAACTTTTGCCCTTTTTATAGTGCTATATCACTGAAGCATGCCGCCGAGGACACCAAGCAACACACCCCCACCCGGTCACATTATACTGACAACGGGCGAACCAGTCGTCCCACTCCCTTTTTGCTGAGCGCTAAGCAGGAGCAGAAACTACCACTTTTACGGACTTTGGTGTGTCTCGGCCAGGGGACAGAACCCAGAGCCTTCCTCACAGGGCGAACGCTCAACTCAAGGCCAAAAGTGAGGCGGTGCCAAGGGAGGCATTAGGAAAGATTAAGTCAGTTAGGAAGAAGAGAAAAGATAAGATCCTAAATTTAGTCGCCTTTTACGATCATGCAATAGGGGCAGCAGGTACAATTCTAACGCCCTACCTGCAACCGCTCAGTAAAAATTCATCCTTCAGATTATACTCTCACAGGCTTAAAGTGGACGTTTAAGGAGAAACATCACCATCATATATAGTATGACACAAAATTACCTTTTGGGCATGCCAAAAGCCCTAAAATCTTTCAAAAGCTGAGTTCGTCTGTGTGTCATATCATGAAAGTCCATTTAAATGTGACAGTTATCGCATATTTAGACGATTTTCTGATTATCGAAAACACTTTTGAACAATGCAGTAGAGGTCTTCGATTACTCATCTCAACTCTGAGAAAATTGGGCTTCAATATATCGTGGAACAAAGTCGAAGGTCCTAGTCAGCAGCTTATCTTCCTTGGAGTCTTAATCAACACGACGGAACTAACATTGAGTTAACCGCAGGAAAAAAATGACAGAATTTCAAAACTTACTATATACGTTTGTTGGAAAAAAAGCGTGCAAGTGTCAAACAACTAGAATCTTTATGTGGAAAGCTCAGTTGGGCATGTTTTAGTGATAAAGGGAGGCCGCACCTTTTCTCAGACGTATGCTAAATTTGATTCCAAGTGAATATAAAAGTTCTAATGCAAAAGTTAAACTTAATAATGAGTTTTTTCTCCTACTTAAACTGGTGGATAACGTTTATGTCAACTTTTAATGGTTGTGTCCGCTTTATAGAGTCAACACCTGTAACAGGCCTACAGACAGACGCGTGTGATAAAGGATGCGCAGGGTACTTTAATGGTGATTACTTTTATGTCAATTGGGAATTAGACCTGCCAGTGATGTCCTCCGAACATATTAATATTAAAGAAACAATGGCTGTCGTATTATCAGCTTTACGTTGGGCCCCTTGGTGGTGTAATAAAACTGTGATTGTGTCAACGGACAATATGACCACCATGAGCATTTTCAACAAAGGGTCCTCTAAGAATAGTGTACTTATGTTTTGTTTAAGATTGTTATTTTGGATACCTGCATATTATAATTTCAAAATCAAAGCAAAATTCATAAATGGACGATTTAATACTATCGCAGATAGTGCTTCTCGCCTTCATGAGCAAGGTCAGCTTTCTCGCTTGTATAGTGTTGTGACTAGTTATAACCTTATTGACTTTACTGCCGATGAGCTGTTAAAGCATGTTTCCCCTTCTTTTCTATGTTATAGGTGGGGATTACGCGGATCCCCAGACAGAGAGACTCAAACACGGTGTGAAAGACTGAAAAAGAAGGGGTGGGCTAGTTCCACATCAGAGACTTAGACCCATAAGTTAGCAAGTGTTCCGGCAGATATAGAGACTGTAGAAATGTATGTCGCCTATTTGGTTGATGTGAAAAAATTCAAATTTAGCAGTATAAAATCTTACTTAAATATTATATCAGTCTTGCACAAGTCTGAAAATCTACCTGATCCTACTACAACCTGGCATGTAAATCATGTCTTAACGGGTGTTAAGAGAGAAATTGGCACATCACAATCATGTAAGTCCCCAGTAACTGCCCGTTTGTTGTTAGAGATTCACGATATTTTAGATTTTACTTGTAAAGACAACTATGTTTTTTGGGCAGCCTGCCTTGTTGGTTTCTTTGGTTTTTTGAGACCTAATAATTTCTTAGTTAAAGGTGTATTTGACCCATCCCGTCATGTTCAGTGTCTGGATTTGTTGTCTCACCCATGGGGTATGTTATTGTCTTTAAAAGTTGTATAGACCATGCAATTTAGAGCTGTTCCTATTGAAATTGTTCTTCCCCGTTCACAGCAAGGTCACCCCCTTTGCTATAAACGCTATATTGACACTGATAAGAGCAAACGTATCAACGCCATGAACCTCTTTTGTTTACCTCTTCCTCGTTAACATGTGTCCTAACCCCATTTTCCCTTTCTTTTCAACAACTTGGGTTTGGACCTATATATCTCATGACATTTGCAACACTCATTTTTGTTGTATTCTCAATTTTCAATTGATAGATACAGGTCTGGTACAGTTAATAGATGTACTCTGGAAGTGGTATCCATTAAAGCCATTATTGTTTTAATGTTGTTGCTTCCTTTTATTAGACTATCAGTAAAGTACGGAGCCCGCGAAGGGACATGGAAATATATTTATTAATCTGTGCACACGGTTTGTGAATCCGTGCACACGGTTTGTCAATCTGTCCGCACGGTTTGTCAATCCGTGCACACGTTTTGTCAATCTGTTCGCACGGATTACTAATCCGTGCACACGGTTTGTCAATCCGTGCACACGGATTACTAATCCGTGCACACGGTTTGTGAATCCGTGCACACTGATTACTAATCCGTGCACACGGTTTGTCAATCCGTCCGCACGGTTTGCCAATCCGTTCGCACGGATTACTAATCCGTTCGCACGGATTACTAATTTGAGTGCACGGTTTACCAATCCGTGCACACGGTTTGTCAATCCGTCCGCACGGTTTATCAATCCGCGCACACGGTTTGACAATCCGTGCACACGGTTAGACAATCCGTCCGCACGGTTTACTAATTTGAGTGCACGGTTTACCAATCCGTGCACACGGTTTGTCAATTCGTCCGTTTACTTATCTGAGCTGAATGTTCTAGCTTTATCTATATCAGTTAGCTATGGCGGATACGAATGAACGTGACTTTCTGATAAAACTATACTTTGACATTGGATTAACATACAGGAATATAGTGGCTCTTTTGTTTGAGAGACATAACTTTATTATTAGTGAGAGACAGCTGAAAAGACAACTTGTGGGTATGAATTTGCGCCGAAGACAATATACTGATTTAGGTGAAATTGTTTCGACGGTGAGTAACGAGCTTCGGAATTCGGGAAAACTTCATGGATATAGAATTATGTACGAAAAATGCAAACAAATGGGACTAAGCGTTAGAAAAGAAGACGTACGTCTAATCCTAAGAGAAATAGACCCTGTTGGTGTAGAAACTATCTCGCCGTCTAACGCGTAGGGCCTATTTTGCAAAGGGGCCTAATTATATTTGGCATATAGACGGCTATGATAAAATCAAACCTTTTGGTATGTGCATTCATGGATGCATAGATGGGTATTCGAGGCAGATTATCTGGATGAACGTGTATTATTCTAACAACGATCCAAAAATAGTTGGAGGATACTTTTTGGAGGCAGTAAAAGAATGTTCTGGTACTCCTTGTATAATCAGAACTGATCATGGTACTGAAAATGGAAAGTTGCGCGATTTCCAGATTTTTTTCCATCGTAACAATCAGACAAGGACACCATACATTGCTGGGGCAAGCACTGCAAATCAAAGAATTGAAAGTTGGTGGGGATTTTTGAGGAAAGAATGTATCCAGTACTGGATTGATTTCTTCAAGACTCTTGAAGAAGAAGGGAAATACAGCGGCAACTTCTTGGATAATCTGTTGCAGTTCTGCTTTATGGCTCTTGTGCAGGTAATTATTTTAAGTGATTCATTTGTATGTGCGTAGAATATGTACAATATGTATGTAATGTATGTTGAAATAACGTCAATATTTATCACATGAAATAGTAATCCGGCTGATATTCAGTGGTTTCCCCGTGTAATATTTCTGCATATGTCACTATTGATCACTTTAAGAAAAATACGTTAAGCTTTATAATTAATAGACCTTCTTAAAGATAGTACGTATCATTTACAAAATGATAAAAATGACCGTTGATTTAGCAATTCTGTATTCAAAACATCATCAAGAAGCCGCAAAGCGTGGCATTATCCCCCTTGCCACGTGTTGGTATGAAAACACTGATACAGGTATATCTCAAGCTCAAAGTATTAAAGTATAACTAAAAAATGTATTGTAAAACTGAAGAAAAAAAAAAAACAGCAGGTGACAAAAAGAAACAGTAATTTGGTATTTTTGACTAAGTTTCCATGGTAACAGAAAGAAATACCGAACATGGAGGGTCCACAATAGCGAAAGGCACCACTAGGGCACTTGTCTGCAAGTTTCAAAGAGCTACATGTACGCTGAAAAGTTTTTGAGCTATAGTCGGCAAACAAAAGGAAACAGTAATTTGGTATCTTTCACCAAGTATCTATGGTAATAGAAAAACACCGAACATGGAATGTCTACAATAGCAAAAGGCATCACTAGGGCACATGTATGATTTACAGAAAGTTTCAATGAGCTGCGTTTAAAGGTTTTTGAGTTACAGCCCGGAAAAGAATCTCGGACGAACGGACGGACGACGGACGGACGGACGGAGCCCAAATTAATATCCTCCACAAACGCGTTTTGTGGGGTATAATTATGTTTGATAATATTTGACTGCGTAATTTAAATGAAATATTAATTTCCTCTGTATCTCTCAAAATCATAAAAATTCGAACTACAACCGTCATTGTTATATAATAATGATTCGACAAGTAGTAAATATTGTACTTGATAATTGATAAATCATTATCGAAAGTTTTTTTCTGTTATGGTAAATCAAATCGTTTACACATTGTGGTGCTAATCATTGGTATTTTGACGTGATATCATGTCCCCTTTTAAGCGAGTAAGTGAGGGTGGGGTGTGAAAATTATATCGGCAACTCGTATATATAGTACAATGAAGAGTATGTTTTTATCGTTTTTTGATCTAGACCTCTAAAACGTCTAAAAATGGTCTTAAGGCACTCTGGTGGGTCCATGATTATATAATATGTAACTAATTCTCAGATCCCTGTGGTACATGCGTGTACCGCGGTCTTTAAGTTTCCACTAAGTTACATGTTCATATACGGTGGCGAAACAGGGATTGATAGCTGGAAATTCTCTAGCATCTAACTTTTAAAGATGCACCATCGCTGACAAGCGGTATTATTTCACTATCAAAAACAGGAGCAGACGATTTAGTATTTGTCTTCAGTTACAATAGTAACTTACTTTACACCGTTACCACCATTGAAAAGTTTGAACTTCTAATTTTACTTCAAGTTAAAAAATTGAAAAATAGTTAACTGCATCCCGAAAAAATTCCGTGTCACTACATGTATATCCTATATGGAATGAAGTACTACTTTGCGCATGAACCGAAGGCGAAATAAATTATTTTATTTTATTTTTTGTGTTAATTAGACATATATATATATACACGATTAAACACCAATTTTTGTTCAAATGATGAATATCATTTATGCTCTGTCGGCGGTGGAGCATCTTTAACGAAGTATCTTAGAGCAGAAAAACCCGGTGCACTCGTACGCTAGTTTCGTCACCATGTGATGAAGTGAAGGCTACCAAATGTATCATCGTTGATCTCGGATCCATATGGTTCTGAGAATTAATTTCAATGTAAATCAATTAGGACTCATCAGAGTGCTCATAGACCATTTTAGACGTTCTATGGGTCAAGAGCAATACCCGGTAAAATCTTTCTACCTGATATACGAGTACATAGTACCATGTACAATATGATTTGTAAAACGGGCACTCTGGTGAGTCTAAATTGATACAAAATGTGACTAATTTTCAGATCCCTGTGCTCAGCTAAATCCTTTTCCCAATTGTTACCGGAGCAACCATGTTTCAGTTTGACTTTCTATTTATCATTCTTGGACGATTTTTCCAACCAACTGTCGATATCGTTTCAACAAAGCCATGTAGTTTTATGCATGCAAAATTGATACGCGTGTGTTAGCAGTTCACAAAATAGTATTTACACATACTTATTACTATTAACATACATGAAATTCTTTTTTGCAGAATGAGCTAGACAGGACAGTTGCAGTTGGAGATGAAGATATAAATGTGTGTACAGAGGGACTATAACATCCTTCCATTCGTCCATTGAACGATCAATAGTACCGCCCGGTATGAGTCAGTCCCTTTATTTACATTTACGACATTTGATCAAACGAGCCGTAAAAATACTTGTTTCCTAACTTTTTATGGAGATTTATCCTTGGGGCCCGAAGGGGAACATGAGATGGCTTGTTATAATCCGTTTCCGGTTCTGAAATCCCCGGAATTTGTAGGGGGAAGGGGCGGGGTTCTGACCAGTAGGGGCGGGGCCTCCCCCAATAGAGGTAAATCTATAAATCGCTACTTGTCCTAGAGTTCTGCATGATTGTAACCAAATTTGGCCACAAACATCCTTGGGGGTAGGGGAACAGAACTTGTATAAAGTTAGGCTCTGACCCCCCGAGGGCAGGAGGGGCGGGGCCCAATAGGGGAAATAGAGGTAAATCCTATAAATCGCTACTTGTCCTAGAGTTCTGCATGGATTGTAACCAAATTTGGCCACAAACATCCTTGGGGGAAGGGGAACAGAACTTGTATAAAGTTTTGTTCTGACCCCCCGGGGGCAGGAGGGGCGGGGCCCAATAGGGGAAATAGAGGTAAATCATATAAATCGCTACTTGTCCTAGAGTTCTGCATGGATTGCAATCAAATTTGGCCACAAACATCCTTGGGGGTTGGGGAACAGAACTTGTATAAAGTTTGGCTCTGAACCCCTGGGGGCAGGAGGGGCGGGGCCCAATAGGGGAAATAGAGGTAAATCCTATAAATCGCTACTTGTCTTAGAGTTCTGCATGGATTGTAACCAAATTTGGCCACAAACATCCTTGGGGGAAGGGAACAGAACTTGTATAAAATTTGGCTCTGACCCCCCGGGGGCAGGAGGGGGCGGGGCCCAATAGGGGAAATAGAGGTAAATCCTATAAATCGCTACTTGTCCTAGAGTTCTGCATGGATTGCAAAACCAATATTTGGCCACAAACATCTTTGGGGGAAGGGGAACAGAACTTGTATAAAGTTTTGGCTCTGACCCCCCGGGAGCAGGAGGGGCGGGGCCCAATAGGGGAAATAGAGGTAAATCCTATAAATCGCTACTTGTCCTAGAGTTCTGCATGGATTGTAACCAAATTTGGCCACAAACATCCTTGGGGGTAGGGGAACAGAACTTGTATAAAGTTAGGCTCTGACCCCCCGAGGGCAGAGGGGGCGGGGCCCAATAGGGGAAATAGAGTAAATCATATAATCGCTACTTGTCCTAAGAGTTTCTGCATGGATTGTAACCAAATTTGGCCACAAACATCCCTGGGGGAAGGGGAACAGAACTTGTATAAAGTTTGGTTCTGACCCCCCGGGGGCAGGAGGGGCGGGGCCCAATAGGGGAAATAGAGGTAAATCCTATAAATTGCTACTTGTCCTAGAGTTCTGCATGGATTGTGACCAAATTTGGCCACAAACATCATTGGGGAAGGGGAACAGAACTTCTATAAATGTTGGCTCTGACTCCCCGGGGGCAGGAGGGGTGGAGCCCAATAGGGGAAATAGAGGTAAATCCTATAAATCGCTACTTGTCCTAGAGTTCTGCATGGATTGTGACCAAATTTGGCCACAAACATCCATGGGGGAAGGGGAACAGAACTTCTATAAATGTTGGCTCTGACCCCCCGGGGCAGGATGGGTAGGGCCCAGTAGGTGAATTAGAGGTAAATATTCGAATTCCTTCAGAAAAGAAACAATGAACCTGTATTTAGAACATTACTTGGCATTACAAACCAGATGAGCAATACAGGCCCTCTGGGCCTCTTGTTTTGTCTATAGACAGATACACGTTATGTATTAAACAGAAGTTTTTATTTCAAATACTATATCATATAGTTCCCTCTTATGTACATATAACTAGCCCGACACCAGACTTGGTCATAATGACAGCTAGATGTCTGATTTAGGCCTAAACCAGACATTGTCTAAGTACATACATGTATCTCTGACTAACATATAACATGCATGCTTTCACGATGCCTTGCGGTTTCAGATGAAAATTGGACGGCACAACGATAAGTCTGTTTCATGACAGCAAATACCAATTACTTCATCAGATAACTACTAATTAGAAAAGAAGTCAGAAAGACACTTTTCTTACTCAAAATACAATACTAAGAGTATATGTATATGTGATATGCTGAGGTGTTAATTAGGAATGGATGATGTAATAAACAAAATAATAAAATGACAATGTACGTGTAAATATTGCCGGAAACATAAGTCTACATATTAATTTAATAGAATAATAAAATGTTGATAATAAAATTTCATATCACAACAAATAAGTATACACTATGTTGTGCATGTAAGAAATGGAAAAAATCATAGATATTGAAATACTATTTATTTATAAAATTAAAGTAAAAGGATTTTACACTGTATACAATTGTATCACTGTAGTTACTGATTAACTGACTTGTTGTATTAGAATGAGAAATTGCAAGTACATGAGTTTATGGATAGTAAAGGACGATACAACAGTTTGTGCAATTTTGAATCATATTCGCCAATTGCTGATATCGTAGGTTGTTCTGTTTCAAGATTTTTTTCTATGAAACAAATTAAAATTTTGTAAAAGAACAGTTGACAAATAGTGCTGGCCATAACACAGTATCGAGATGATATTGCCATGACCATGGAAAAATTAAAAACACGTGAACCAAATTCTACAAACGTTTGCCTACGACTTATTTGGGTTTACTACACGCCTATTACATAATAATGGGATTATGTTTTATGTGAATGGCATGTACTTCTAGCCAATTATGACTTGCATTGTAATATGTAAAAGTGTGCTTATTTAATAAAAAACGGTAAAGCTAGAATCAGTATTGAATTATATAGTTAAGAGTCAATTTGTAGTCTTAAAAGAAACAATTGTTTTAATATATCATATCAACATCTGTCGGTATAATATTTAAAAAAAAGCTGTAAATTGCCGCCATTTCATACGCGATGTTTTAACGAGAAGAAGGGTGTACGAAAGCTGAATAGTAAATCACAAAGAAGATAAAAACTGAAAATGTTCGTCTTGTTACGAGAAGAATATTCCATACTTACAAAAAACTATTGTTGAATAAACTAGCATGTTCGTGTACATGATGTACGGGTAAATTTACAGTTTAACTTACATGTAGCTATAATAAGTTAGTTGTTTTAGTGTGAAATGACGGTAATTTGTTAGATATATCTTGTGTATCTAGAAACCAGTTTACCACCAATTTGTGTATTTATTTTTGGTTTATGAAAACGGTGGCATTTAGGTCGAAGGAGCAGATTTCCCCCATACCACTTAGGTGAAAGTTTGCGAATTTGTTCTATATAACAACTGTAAAAAAAGGTTGAAATTTTTAACGTGAAACAATCATTGGAATCTAGAAATTTTCTATGGACAATTTGACGGACTTTCCACCAACAGGAAATTTCGGTCATGATCATTCATAGTAACAAATTTAGTAACCGTTTATAGGTCTCTAGGCATTCCAGAACTTTACGAAGTCGTTTCAATATTTAAGAGTTTTTTGGCCCATGCGACCTTCTATGTAGGTCAAGGTAATTCTTATAAACAAACATGGTAGCCATTTGTTCTAGCATGCTACCTGCATAATAAGTTGAGACGAAGATTTTGAATGTGGTTTTCTTTCTCGAAAAAAATGCACTTTTCAACTTTGACCCTGATTTCCAACCAGAAGTTGACGTTTTAACAGAAAAGTGTTACATTAGTTATTTGTTCCATTTCTGATTCAACAGAACATATACAAGAATGAAAAAGGGTCAAGTCGTTAACGAGGTATTGACTTGTGATTGAAACCGGAAATGATGTCATAACGGCCATATTGGATTTTTGACCAACTTAAAAATACTGCTGTCATATCTTCAAATCATGTATTCTGAAAGAATCGCCACATATCAACGGCATGTAACATTTCATGTAATATTGAAAATCAGAATCGCTTCACTTGACCGACATCAGAAACTGTGCATAAGAAGATGAAACGTAATTGTTTTATAATCTGGTTTGCTTTTCTGGTTAGCTTAATTACGGTGGCTGATTTGTGCCATTTCGTCTGTTCGTCTTTTTTTCGCCCCGAAAAAAAAACGAAAATTAATCATATCTGTATTTTATGAAAACGTATAAGGGTCACCTTTTGCCTTTATATATCGCTACTTTACTACTGATTAAATAGCGACGTGGCACAATGTATTGTAACATCACATCTTATAGACTTCGTCATACCATGAAAAAAACGCTACATCTTACACACAAGTCGACAGACGTTTCGACAGCATATGTCGATTTTGCTTCAAAACGATTTCTCTACAAGAAGAAATCAGTCGTCTTGGTAAAAATTGCAAAGATGCAGTATAAATCAATATTCCATCATCCGTAAAACGTCTTGTCTAAATATAATAAACACTGACGACATTCTTAAGTTGCCATGGCATATTCTTACTGGTCAAACCGTCATCCGTAAAACGTCCTGTCTAGATAATATTTCTAGACAATACGCGAGTTCGTATCCCATGTGGGGTAGTTGCCAGGTACGGACTGCAGTTCGGTGGTATCTTCCGTGAACTCCGGCGGCATTCCTCCACCAACAAATCTGGCACGTCCTTACATGACACTGACTGCTAATAGGACGTTACACTTATAAACCCCAAAGCCCTAATGAAAAAGATTCTTGATAAAGGAACAATTCAGTCTAACAGTTCATTGAAATTTGCACATATATAGGAAACGAACCAGTTGTAATAGAAATTAGAGAAGTTGGTTTTACTTCTATTTATGCCAGAAAAGTTCACTGTAGTGAAATGTATGTGAAATGCTCAAACTCGCTTACTGCCCGCCATATGCCAAACCCTGGCCTTGCCAGTGTAGTAAAGATTTTTTTTGAGTAGAACTACTCAAATCCCCCGTACAAAAGTGTATTTACTTTATTAGAGGCATATTTTTGTCAAAGAATAATTTCATCAGCTCCTTCTGTAGTTATGTAATGTATTTGTTTAACGCGCGTGACTTTGGCTCAGGTATGGGTACAGCGTACATGTTGTACATGCTTAATCGTATTGATCAAGGGCATCAATTAAACTACTTTTAATGTCAATATTATTATTGTCATTATTATATGTTTCATAAGGAATGTAAAACAATACATTTATGTCATATTTTGCTTCGTGGATATGTACCTTTAATGCAGCGTATCGTATTATATTGGGTGTTCCATAGTCGTTAATATGAATTTAAAGGGACATGAACCTAAAATAAGTTGTTCTGTATGCTTAGATAAGGTTTTCATATGTTTATTGAATATCTTATTACAATGATTGGTTATCTAAAACGACAGGAAAACGTGGGGAATACCTACCCGAAAAATGATAAAAATAGACAGTCATATTCTATTTTTGGAACACAAAACGAAAGCTGGTCGAAAGCGAGGTTATAATGAACAACAAACTTGCTGACACAACAATTAATATTAGTTTTCCACATTTTAAGATAACTTTTAATTTACGATAGTTGGCATCAGAAGTATAAGCAATATTTGTTAATATCCGTAATAAAACAATTTGGGTTAAGCGTAGGAATGATAAGTGAGGAGTCAAACGAGACAGGGCACCGCGAAGGGAAGTTCTTGACCTAATTGCACATATACATCACGCAAGTATTAATTGGGAAGTAATTCCCGTCTCTTGCATTGCAGCGATTCATTTATATTTACCTACTTTCCAAATCGCGCACGTTACTGACTCTTGTCGCAATCCGTTTTCTATCGAAATTCGTTTGTGTTTGCTTCACCCACGTTTTCGACCCACCATTTTGTTTACGTTCAGCAGTGCATTGTGGGAGGTCACTAAAGTTCAACACTACTATTTTAGTCTGCAAAATTCGACCGGCCGGTTCAAAATACAGAAGGATGGAATTTCCATTATAATTATTTTATTTGACAAATTTGCACAATAACTCATATGTTTTACTTAGTAAGGTATCTGACACGTCTTAAATATGTGTTTTAAGCAAATTTCCATGGTTTATTTAGGTTCATGAGCGCAGCTACATGTAAAAATGTAAGTATAGTTAGGATTATAATCTCAGAACGAGATTAAAACTGTTTAAACTTGTAGTCCGATCATGGATTTTTAGTAAATGCTAATTTGCAACATTGTGTCTAGCAGTCGTCATATTTTTTTTCGATCTTGTCTCCCTCTTAAATTTGGCAACATACATTGTATTAAAAAGTGCGCGGGAATATGTCCGTAGTCTTTGGCACCAAACTTCCTGACGTCACGGTGACGGTGCCGTGTACTAATATCTCCCGGAGTTCATTGCGGTCCCCACATTCAAAAAATGTGGGGATAGACTGGATTACCTGCTTTAGTACTAATTCTCTCCGCAAGGCTGCGCTCATAAATACTAAGTCGTTGTATTTTCGGAGCGAAGCCTAACGGAGAGTAGAATAACTACGGCAGGTAATCCAGTCTATTGTAGGGAATGTGACCCTGGGAGAGATTGATACAGTATATCATTTTGACCGGTACATTCATTTTGCCGCTCTTGTCTTTTGTGTAGTTAACTAAAACTACTTACAGTAAATATATTATTTCAAAGTGTGTCCTGATGACACATGTACTTTTTGCATATAGAGAAAATTTCAAATCTCGTTGTGCTGATGACGAAAATCAAAATTTAGCTGCCTGCATGAAGGCGCGAGATTTTTCCCACGGGACACGATTTCAAAGTCCAAGGGGTACTGAAAATGTATTGGAATCCATATGCTCACATACGAATTTTAGCTCTACGCGGCTTTCGTATAGAGCTGCGCTCTTAATAACAAATATCATTTAAACCAAAACGTCTGACTTAGAATATTTACAGGAGATGCTCATTAGCCAAGACAATGGCTGAATTACCGAGTGTTGTGTTGAAAGACCAAACGGATGTAAGATGTTGAGGATTATAATTGGCCATGGTTAAATGCCAAAATTGCAATAATCTCAATGAATATTTACTCATGTTATCGTGTTATATTTAATATATAACTTTAAAGAACAAACATCTGTAAATGAATATCGAAATAGTCTAATGTTCAAACCCGTCCGAGATCGTATATGTACCGATGTAAAAAGCTAAATGCAAAGTGTAATTAGTCTCAATGAATATTTATATAAGCTCAAATAGATCTTTACAGACAATACTTTCAGTGCTTAATGTCAAAAGACTACCGTTAAAGTTTCAGATTATAGTATGCTTATAAACGAGATGAAGAATGCAGACCATTGTAGGCATGTGGAAATGAACAGAAGCAATGATAAACCATGACAAATGTTTATTATACCGTATTCCATAACTGAATATAGCTTCTTTGTATAGTTCGTTTTCATTAATACAAAGTTAAACAAAATGCACGATATACAAACAAAGTGGATGTAAAAGACATATGTGAATAACAAATAAACTATGTTATATAAGATTTTAAAGCAAAATCCTCTTGACCAAATGTTAATGTGAAGACCATGTCTACCAAAGAATAACACGAAAGTATAGTTACTATTTATATATTTTAAGACATTTGAAATAAGAAAACTGCCATAAAATATGAATACTGCATAATTATATATGTGGCACGTAATATTATTACATTACTATGTACCTTCATTTTTCTATTACAGTGGTTTTAAATGCCATTTAAAATAATAATCAACCTGGTGTGATAAACATAGAAATACTCAATAACAAGAGGCTTATCGGCCTAAAGGTCATCAGACGGTCAAAATACAGCAAAGCAAAACAACTTTGTAACAATAGAAAGAATCAAATAGAGTGAAAATGTTCACCCTTTCCTCCACTAACAGTTATAGACTTTCCGATGAATGCAGATTAAAGGACATTCGTTTACAGAAACTTGGTAGCTCTTCATCCGAGCATGTCACAGGGCAAAATGAGGTATCTAGGTCTTTTAGTTATTCATAAGAAGACTTTTAAATAATTTAGTCATTTTAACCCCTGTGACTTTGAATGAGGTCAATGACATTCGTTTGAACAAATTTGGTATTCATTTATCCCTCACATATCAGGACTTTAGGTCTCTTAGTTATTCATAATAAGCAAATTCGACCTCTGTGAATTTGAATAAAAGTCAATGTCATTAATT
Organism: Argopecten irradians; assembly: GCF_041381155.1. Lineage (NCBI taxonomy): Eukaryota > Metazoa > Mollusca > Bivalvia > Pectinida > Pectinidae > Argopecten > Argopecten irradians. The sequence continues at coordinate 75,580 of NW_027187499.1, read as the reverse complement.
AGAACAATCTTAGTAGCGCATCATCCCGGCATGTTGCATGTGTAATATGAATACCCTGGATATTTCGGTTATTGAGAGAAGTCGTTAGAAGGAAAAAATACGGACGATGCACGACGTCGGACGAAGTATGATAATGGTCATTTTGAACCTTCGGGTCATATGGACTGAAATGTAACGAAAACATAATGTGATTTTTGTTCATTTTAAAGAATATCACTGTTGCTCCAATGACTATTCGTTGGTAAATGCTGTAACCATTTCCAAGGTACGCAGCATATTAGTTTTGAATATTTCGTATTCCTCTACCACTGGAATGCGCAATGTATTTGCACAGGTGTTTGCCATAGGAAATTGCCACCTGCTATCATCTGGGTCATAATGGCCAAAGGATGTACTCGGAGATGGAACCATACCGAGAATAGGAACAGTTCTGAGTCCAGTCACGAATTGAAGAAGATCTTCAAGTTTGTCCATTTCTGCAATGAACAACGATTATCATTAGCATATTTAAATAATTATATATCTTACATCAATTTATTTGAAATACTATTTACATGTAAATGTTTGATTAGAGCAATGTGAAAATGATAAAATTCCATCAAATCAATATCACCAGTCACTGTCAATGACACTATGTCACTTTTGTTGCGTTTCATTTCCAGATTAAATGAACATAGCTATCAAAAAGCAATGAAGGCAATGATTCGTCATATTCCAATTAATTAATTTACGTTCTGTAACAATGTTTTGTTTACATGGAAAACGGATGTGCCTATAGTGTTTGTTAGTGTGTCTGACCGAATGTTGTATTAGATTTACATGGATTGATGGCTTTTGTTGAAACTTCGATCTGTTAGTAGTAGCGTTTGAGGCAGGAGAGACTGGTTACCAATGCAATAGATTCGTTCGCCACATATTGATTCCCTGATAACTTTGAAACCAGTTAATGAAGTTGAAAGTTATACAATGTCAGGTTATAGGTTTTGGTTAAAAGATGTTCCTTACAAAACTCATTTTTCATCTGCATTCTAGACAATGTTTAGAAAACAATTATTCCCCGACAGGTGGAATATACATTGCTTCAGTATACATTTAGACAGAATGCTTGAATCCGTAACTACAATGTACCTGTCTCAGCCACCATTTAAAAATGATGATATACAGCGAACACACTAAATCTACAAACCAACCTTCGAGATCTTGAAGGAAATCTCTCCAATATCCTTGGGTTCTTCTCTCTGCTCTATATTTGTTAGATTCTTGGTCCGACCATGCTGAACTTGGAATGGTCAAGAATGACTCAACGCTTAGTGCGTCTAATGGATCATCTTCCATTGTGAATGGAGATTGAAAAATCTCAGGATGGAGTCTAATTTGCTCCAGAACAGAGCAGGTCATCAATCCTTTCTGGAATCTGTCAATAAAAAGTATTGTTAAACAGACTTTCGGTATATTTTATACTTCTAGTCCAAAACAGATGCCAGGTATGATATTTTAGTAATTCTTTCAAAGCTTTAATTGATATGCTAGTTGTGAAAACATACATAAAAATAAAAAGTGGAGGTCATTTGGACCGTCTGTTGCTCATGACCGGTAAGTAATGTTTTTGTTTACTTATACTTGGGGTTTAGGTTATCATGATATGGGATATGCTTAAAGTCACGTCGGAGCCCTTGTGAGATATAGAGGGTTAATTACAAGGGTAACATTTCTGTTTGATCCAGTTTTGTTGTTTTTATGAATTAGTATGCTTAGATATATCGAAATTAAACAAATGGTAAAACATAACACAAGGCGGTAATAATAATAATTGATACTGATTTTACGCACCGTGTTGCATCAGCCGTATCTTTGTCTATTTATTTCTTAGCTGATGATTACTGGTGTAGATAATTCTTTTCCGTATTGAACGTAGCTTGTAATGCTATAAAAGTTATATCTTGAATCTCTGTATTTAGATGGTTTTAATTAAGGATATTGTTTTGCGTTTTCGTAGTAAATTTCGTATGTTGAAAAGAAGGTCGGTTCCCATGTGTAGGAACACTATTCAATATGAATTAACAAATCACAATGTAGATAGGCTATATTAAACGTGTGTAATTCATATAATTTATGAAATGACTTTATACATGGGAACATGGGAAACACATAATGATGAAACATGAAATATAACAGTTTTATCATTTAACAGGCACTAAATAGACTTTATTTATTGAATAATTGGAATAATAAAAAATCTTATCATAGTGATCGATTTTTTGACAGTAACTTATATTTTCCATTTCATTTTCATTTCATGTCATGATGACCTAATCCCCGGATACCTTAACAAAAAGTAAATGTTATCGTTCATGGCCGCCAGAGGGCCCAAATGGACCATCTTCCTTTATACAAAATGCATTATCATTCATAGACAGCTATTAGAAATGGACATAAACATCCTTGCCAAAATTACATTTTTCAGAACAACCAGTACTGTATAAAAAGTAACTACATGTATGTATCTGGGGTGATGGGACTTTAATTATAGCAGGTGGCTTTGGCCATCAGTGTTAATATGAAAGTTAAGTTATCTTTGTTTACATGAATATAGTTTGTTTCAAAAGGTTCTCACTCACTGTTCTAGGGCCACTGACACACGGCCGATGGCTAAGAAATGGCACATGCTCGTCACAAATTTCGGTTTGTCTTCGAGGCGGAATGTCAATGGCAGACACCCTGCTAGTGCCACCGTCTCCTTTATATCAAAAAGCTCTTTTTGGAATGAGGCCAGATCTATTGAATCTGCGATCTTGTTGATAAAAATGAAAAATAGGATACGTAATTTATTTTGAAATCTCAGAAGCACGTGTTAAAAAAAAATCTATTCAGGTGTAGTAATGTACAAATAATTTTCTTTATAACCCTGAAATGGAGAACAAACTACATAAGTTAATTATTCATTGAGCAAGGCTGATCGAAAATACATCAAAATTTTATAAGATAGTATGCATGATTTTATCAGAAGATTACCGAGATATTTTATCTCAAGTTAAAAAATTAACATCATATTTTTTTCAGTATTATATTGAAAACTCAAAGTTTTGATGCATTAAGTTGTGAAAATTATTGAAATACAGGGCATAAAATGATGCTTTATACGCAGTTGCAGCAGCACAGAGCTTATGTAATTAAAGATTTCCATTTCGGATAGCAATCCCTACTGTTCTGTATTTATTATTTCCTTTTCTTTTTACGAATGCTCAACTTTGAACACGTTGTGTACATTTAAGATTTCTTTTAATTTTGTACGGTGTCGCTCAAGGTTAAAGATGCTCCACCGCTGACGAATGTTTTTTTTTCTCAATAAATATCAGGAGCAGACGAATTAGTATTTTTCTTCAGTTACCAAAGTTACTTACTTTACACCATTGCTACCATTGAATGGAATTTAAGATAGAAATATAAAAAATAATTGACTGTGTCCCGAAAATAATTCCGTGACACTATGTCCTATATTGAATGAAGTACCGATTGCACCAATAGCAAATTATTTTGTATTGTTTTTTATTGATCAAATGATGATATTTTCCATGCAAAGAGTTTTCAGAATTGAAAAAAATAACATCCATAACGTTACCATAGTTGAATCATTTTATTGCATTCAAATTTAGTAGTTCTTGAATTTTTATGCTTTATTTAATTTTAGACGGAATTAATTCTGAAAAAAATTCACTTTAGAATTACTACTTTGACCTCTGAAATTACCATGAGCCTAAACAATCGAATTTTCTGAATAGCATACAATATGCAATTTGCAAAATATTTTGCATGTAACGACCCAAACTGATACCCTTACTTTAGTATGATCTTGGGTGGGTGTCCAAATATAAATACATGTATAATACATTGAAAAATGATGTTAAAATGTTGCAATTCTTCACACATGTCCAAAGCACTTCCATAGTTTTCACAAAATCCTTCGTACATATACATTGTGTATTGATATACCTTATCATCTTCTATTTACAAACATTATATCTATGATAAATTTTACATTCACAGATCGAAACATGATAACATATTTTAACAACCTTTTTAATTATTTCACGTGTCTCATAATCCATAATGTCATTAATCCCAGGTTCTGTGTGATTCACGCCTTTGGCAATAGCGATGTATAAGACTGGACTAAGAAAGCCTGGGTTTGGTCCGCCATGCACAAAGCTGTATGCAATAATTTTTCCAGCAGTTTCATACAACCCCTTTTGTAACGCTGAAAATAAAACAACAACAAAATTTCATATCACAGTGCCGATCCAATTATTAGCGGACCTTTACTGAGACTTTCAATATATGTTTGTAAGGTATGCAAGTGAGTGAGATCGATATATACTTTTGTAACTATGTCTATATCCATTTAAATGGTTTTGTATGTAAATTTGTATATATTGTAAATAACCTGTGTCTATTGTTCTTTTGGAAACCAGCAATTGCTCATCCCGTTACAGTGACCCTTTTGTGCCCGAACTTGTTGTGATGGAAAAATTGCATCTGAACTAAAACATACCTCTATAATCCAAAGCCAAGGATTTAGATGATACAGGACCTTCAAAGATGTTGCTATCTCTTAATGCCACAATTGTCAACTGCAGGAATTCTCGAGTTGGCCCTCCGTTATCTATCCCTTGTTCTCCTGCAAAGGCAACTGACAGAGGTGCCCAATGATTGAAGCGGGTCCTCTGAAAGGCGCGACAACCCCCATCTAATATATTACCTCTGTCGACATTGACGATATTTTTCCTTCCTTCTGAATCTATGTGGGTTTTTAACATAGATAGTACAGAAGTCAGTGTCGTCATTTCAGGCCTGGAACAAAGAACATGATTAGTTTTAAAAGAAATATAACCTCTTCATACGGTAAAAGTAAAACATGTTTTCAGTACCTATCTTTTACATTTTTAATTAGTGTATTGTTTTGTCCCCATCTCTTTTTTCCTTATTGTAGTGTCTATTGCAAACTGTTTTACGAAGAAGGACGAATGTGATGGGATGTTGTTGTATTCTATTTCATACCATACAACTTTAAATGACCCCAGCTTGTTTCAAGTAATGAACAATTATGATATACCAGAACCAAATTATTAGATCATTCATTCAATTATACAATATATTTTCTTTTTTTTATAAAATATCTTACTTAAAGCTACCTATTAGTACATTAGATACGCTATAGTGTATTCTTAATGGCTAAAACCTGGTTACTTGAAGGGCATTTTTTATGTTAATTCGATGTTTCAATATGAGATACCTAGTTTGTATAACATAATGTGCTATTGTGACTCCGCCAACATGTTGGCAATGATGTCCAACTTATAAACTTTGTTCTTGAATACTACTTATGCTAGTTCCTATTAATCACAGAATCGTTTTACATAGCAAAAGGATCTTTTTAATTTGACATTCTTTCTACAAACTGTCGAGTTCTGATTTGCTATAGTAATCCCATCTTCGCTAGCCAAGGCTTCCGATTACGTGACACTCCACGAACCAGAAGCCTTGGATAGCGAAGATGTAGTAATATCTAAGCAATAATATTTCGCAGATTATTATTTGATGCACGCAAATACGTTATTGATTTGTTTATATATCAAAACTACAATTGCATGTTGCTTATCTTGAAAGTAGAATCTTCGACAAGTAAAAAACATACTGATGGGCAGGGCTGGTGTATTCACCGTTGTTGTCAGTTGACTGAAAAGAAAAACATTTTTTATAAAAAATTAATTAACTGATTTACATTGCTAGTTTTAAACTCCTGCTGCAGCAATTTAAGCCTTTCGATTGGAATATGTAATATATTCCATTTTCGATAATAAAAAGATTAAAGTAACGTAAATCGGTAACGTTCTCTGTAAAATTAAATCAGGGCGACTACATCATGTGACTCATGTATGTTCTGTTTCTCGGTCCCATGGACTTATGCTTAATCATTTGAACAATTTAACAACTAAGTTCTGAAGAGATACAGTTGGACAACTGTGGGTCCTTTTTACCACATTGGTCAGGCTCTTGGGAAGATCATTGGCACACGTTTATGGTTTTCTGACCTTAGTCTGTTTAGATATTTGTTTGTGGACTTTGTCATTCTAGGAATCACATACTTACAACTGTAGGTAAATCCAAAGAAGCACTGTCAAGAACAGCAAGTCTCGCCTGTCTCAGTGCCTTTTGAATAAATGAAATATGAAATCAAGAGATTAATGCAGATTCTAGTCCTTATTTGCCAAAACAAAATGTTTGTTGAGGTTATTACCAAACAATTTGCATATAATAACAAGCCTGACACCCTGACATCAGCCCGAAGTGTAAGAGGGTGTGATACAAAATATATTACAATAATCATATCATAACCTAAAGCTTTTAATCATTTTTTTGGAAAAAAATATAATATAAAATGAAAGTTCATATTAAACATTAGGCTTATTTTTATTTTGGAAACAGATAATCTTATTTATTACGTTACACAATTACAAAATACCTGATAAAAATAACACTTTAAATATCTTACTAGTACAGTATCAAAATGTTCATATTAAAAAATAAAATGACAGATAATGATTCGGCAAGAAACTCTTGTAAGCAAACTATGAAAGTTTGTTCCGTTGTCACAATGTCTCTTTTTCAGCGATTATAACAAAACTAAACAACCCTATGGACCTGATCGTGGCCTTTGCATTACCTGCAATTGTCCGGTGAGACCACCATCTCCAGACCATTTCTGATACTTGTGGAAATTTTCAATCAAGTTATAAACCTCATTAATACGAACTATTCTAAAATCAAAAGTGATACAAATTTTTGATATGGCGCTGAGATTACTAGCAATATATTGGTAAAATGTTCATTAAAATTGTGTGATTTTTTTGAACATACCATTTCCTGGGAAGTATTTCTGGTAGATCGTCAAATATTGATTGGTTACTTGCTGATGTCCTCTCGTTCTCCTGTCAGTGAATACAATGTTAAGCGATGAAATGCGATGATTGCAAATGTTTGATTATTTGTATATGGAATATTTTTTTCTAACTGTAGCCATTTGAAGTAAATACATTTTAGTTCATTAATCAGAGTGGAAAAATAATTCACAAATGTAATGATTTCAGATGAAATCGCATAATGTCTTATCCCAGAAACAAATACTTTCTTTCAGGTTAATATACTAAATCTTTTTACTCTAATAACAGACAGCTCATCGTTATAATCAAAATTTACTCGTCACAGTAACTCTAAATAAGTTTTTTTATTATTCAATTACTCATATTTCGTTCGAGTCTGACATACTTGTCTTGTACGATCAATAGCAAGACTTTGGGCATAGGCTTGATCCTGTTCACAAGATAAACAACCCTGAGTTTCCATTGTTTTGCCACAGACCAAGCAAACCGTTCTCTGTGGGCTGTCACCAGGAATCCTTTGTTGGTAAGCCTATTGTGTTTAAAATCCATGATATCATAGAATTTAATTAACGAAGACTTCAAAAAATCCGAGCTAGAATCAAAGCAAACTGAAGATGTTTAATGAAATATAAGTCTGGCAATTTACAATAGTCTATATGATGGACCACATGTTGGTTTACATTGGTTACAGCAACGTTGTTGAAAGTCCCTAAGTCAGAATAAAATTCAGCACGTCAATGATCCCATGATATAGCTGATTTACTTGCAGGTTTTCATATCACATGTCAACGTCTGAGTGTGAAGACAGATAATTTCTCAGTAGCATTACTGGTACCAAGCTGTTCATGTTAAATGAGGTGCTGATTTAGTTTGACGAACGCCTTTATAACTGCAAAAATAAACTTATTAGCATACCGTAAGTATGACACTGAGTTTAATCTTTTAGTAATTGCATTGTATTGTTTTCCGTGTATTTTCTGAATTTGGTAAAACTTAGTGAATAACATGCTCAATACAAAAACCACAAGACTTACTGGTGAAAGACTTCCTGGCAAATCTTCAGGCCACGATGACCAGGGCATTGTCTGAGACGTCTCTAATATCGCCGATTGTTGTTGTGTCGACCATATTGTGGAGGTGGATAAAGGCGACCATGCCGTCGTTGAAGAACTAGATGGAAGTGAAGGAAGCAGAGACACAGCTGTCTGGGATTGTGCCATTGGCTTTAAGTGTTGCGGTAGTGCCAGGATACCACTTGGCGATGATGATGAAATCGTGGTGGGAGTCGACGAAGAAGTATTGTGTGACTCTGTTACGGGTGGTCTTAGCTTGAATGTGATCTATGAAAATATAAAAATGACTTTAATTATCAGTAGGCTTTTGTTCAGAAACAAAACATTGAATGTAATATAATTTTGATAAATCCATGAAAAATGAAACCTCAAATTTAAGGTAATACTCTTAGTCGCGTAATTTTGTAAAACATGTCGGCGAATGTGGATACTATTATCAGTAAAAGGGAAGATTAATTTTGGAAATACTGCAAACAGAAAACAACAATTGTACTTACAGTTGGTGTTCCTGCGAGAACATGTATCGTCTGTGACGCTGAGGTCTATCAAGTAATAATATAAGTATTTTTGAGTTTATATATATATATATATAAGTGAGTCCAATCGTAACTGAGTCTATATATACAGGTATATATATTATTGAAAGGAGAAAAAATATATAAAATCCACATTTTATTTTATTCTGGATTGATATACTCCATGTATTTCTATTTTCATCGAATAATATAATAATTTTCCATCTTTCGAATTTTACAAATGAATAAAACAGACTTACTGTTGATGTTTTCGACGTTGATTCTGGTGTCTATAACAAAACATTGAATGTAATATAATTTTAATACCTCAAACCTTATCAACTTAATCCCAATACATTTGTAATTCAATTAAATAACCTTTGTCTGTCAACTTTGGCACATGTTGAATAGAGAAAATATTTCAATATGCTTTACTATGCCGATTTGGATTCTGCACAAACGGGGCATTATTTTGTAGAATGTGTCTTAAAAAAACTTCATTTCTTGGGGCGACCTTGCATTAAATTCGTACAAGTTTTCAAAAACAATAATTATAGAAGAACTTTTAAATACATTTTTCAGGATGGCGGAATCCAGATAAACTATATAACAAGAGGCCCATTTAATTTGTATTACTCACATGAATAGTACTTTATGATTAGCGTTAATGTAAAGGAATTCACATTATCCCCAAATCGGACCCCGCCCCTACGGCAGTTCGAATGTTGGATGGATTACCTGTTCAGGATGGTTAAGTTTTTAAACTAGGTTCTAAGGTAAAATTTACAATTAATTTCAGTTGCAATATACTACAGAGATTACCGTACCAGTACTTTTTACAGTGATAAGTTGGAGTTATCTACCTGATTAGCGTTCCAGTACTGTACTCTGTTGGATTGGGTGACCTTTGCTTGGGCCTGATTTGCCACCCTCCCACCCTGCCGTATAATTTCTCTTATATAAAATACATGTTGGATGCCAGTGGTAACAGCCCATTTACATATAATGGAATGTATCATCAAACGTATTCCTTACGTTTTTGGGAGGGAGGTAACTCGTACAGAAAGGTTTCGTTTTCATATAAGAAAAAAGCTATTTTGTGTGTGTGTGGTTTTTTAAAAAGTTTTTTTAAGTAAAATTAAGGGCGAATCACTGATGGTTTTTTTGCAATTATTTATACAATTTAGCTGTCGAAATAACATGTAAACTAATAATGAATTGTGAAAATATCAGGTTGCTTTTTGTAGAAACTGTAATTAAATCGACATAAAAACAACGCCTTAAAAACACATAATTATAATGTAAAGCCCGTCTTGATGTGTCAGTAAGATGTAAACTAAATGTAAACTCTGTTAAAAAACTACAAGTATAACTCAAATGTCATGTATCCTTCTTCAAACATGATAACTAGAGCAATTTTTACAGAGATTAACGTACCAGTACTTTACAGTGACAAGTTGGAGTTAAGTGGATTGTATTTCTTGTATCTGATATGCCACCCTCCCACCCTGCCATATCAAGTTTTCTAATGTAAAATTAAGGGCGAATCACTGATGGTTTTTTTTGCAATTATTTACACAATTTAGCTGTCGAAATAACATGTAAACTAATAATGAATTGTGATAATATCAGGTTGCTTTTTGTAGAAACTGTAATTAAATCGACATAAAAACAACGCCTTAAAAACGCATAATTATAATGTAAAGTCCGTCTTGATGTGTCAGTAAGATGTAAACTAAATGTAAACTCTGTTAAAAAACTACAAGTATCACTAAAATGTCATTTATCCTTCTTCAAACATGAAAACTAGAGCAATTTCTACAGAGATTACCGTACCAGTACTTTACAGTGATAAGTTGGAGTTATCTACCTGATTAGCGTTCCAGTACTGTACTCTGTTGGATTGGGTGACCTTTGCTTGGACCTGATTTGCCACCCTCCCACCCTGCCGTATAATTTCTCTTATATAAAATACATGTTGGATGCCAGTGGTAACAGCCCATTTACATATAATGGAATGTATCATCAAACGTATTCCTTACGTTTTTGGGAGGGAGGTAACTCGTACCGAAAGGTTTCGTTTTCATATAAGAAAAAAGCTATTTTGTGTGTGTTTGTTTTTTTTTTTTTATTTAGTAAAATTAAGGGCGAATCACTGATGTTTTTTTTTTTTTGTTTTTGCAATTATTTATACAATTTAGCTGTCGAAATAACATGTAAACTAATAATGAATTGTGAAAATATCAGGTTGCTTTTTGTAGAAACTGTAATTAAATCGACATAAAAACAACGCCTTAAAAACACATAATTATAATGTAAAGCCCGTCTTGATGTGTCAGTAAGATGTAAACTAAATGTAAACTCTGTTAAAAAACTACAAGTATAACTCAAATGTCATGTATCCTTCTTCAAACATGATAACTAGAGCAATTTTTACAGAGATTAACGTACCAGTACTTTACAGTGACAAGTTGGAGTTAAGTGGATTGTATTTCTTGTATCTGATATGCCACCCTCCCACCCTGCCATATCAAGTTTTCTAATGTAAAATTAAGGGCGAATCACTGATGGTTTTTTTGCAATTATTTACACAATTTAGCTGTCGAAATAACATGTAAACTAATAATGAATTGTGATAATATCAGGTTGCTTTTTGTAGAAACTGTAATTAAATCGACATAAAAACAACGCCTTAAAAACGCATAATTATAATGTAAAGCCCGTCTTGATGTGTCAGTAAGATGTAAACTAAATGTAAACTCTGTTAAAAAACTACAAGTATCACTAAAATGTCATTTATCCTTCTTCAAACATGAAAACTAGAGCAATTTCTACAGAGATTACCGTACCAGTACTTTACAGTGATAAGTTGGAGTTATCTACCTGATTAGCGTTCCAGTACTGTACTCTGTTGGATTGGGTGACCTTTGCTTGGACCTGATTTGCCACCCTCCCACCCTGCCGTATAATTTCTCTTATATAAAATACATGTTGGATGCCAGTGGTAACAGCCCATTTACATATAATGGAATGTATCATCAAACGTATTCCTTACGTTTTTGGGAGGGAGGTAACTCGTACCGAAAGGTTTCGTTTTCATATAAGAAAAAAGCTATTTTGTGTGTGTGTGGTTTTTTTTTTTTTTTTAGTAAAATTAAGGGCGAATCACTGATGGTTTTTTTTGTTTTTGCAATTATTTATACAATTTAGCTGTCGAAATAACATGTAAACTAATAATGAATTGTGAAAATATCAGGTTGCTTTTTGTAGAAACTGTAATTAAATCGACATAAAAACAACGCCTTAAAAACACATAATTATAATGTAAAGCCCGTCTTGATGTGTCAGTAAGATGTAAACTAAATGTAAACTCTGTTAAAAAACTACAAGTATAACTCAAATGTCATGTATCCTTCTTCAAACATGATAACTAGAGCAATTTTTACAGAGATTAACGTACCAGTACTTTACAGTGACAAGTTGGAGTTAAGTGGATTGTATTTCTTGTATCTGATATGCCACCCTCCCACCCTGCCATATCAAGTTTTCTAATGTAAAATTAAGGGCGAATCACTGATGGTTTTTTTTTTGCAATTATTTACACAATTTAGCTGTCGAAATAACATGTAAACTAATAATGAATTGTGATAATATCAGGTTGCTTTTTGTAGAAACTGTAATTAAATCGACATAAAAACAACGCCTTAAAAACGCATAATTATAATGTAAAGTCCGTCTTGATGTGTCAGTAAGATGTAAACTAAATGTAAACTCTGTTAAAAAACTACAAGTATCACTAAAATGTCATTTATCCTTCTTCAAACATGAAAACTAGAGCAATTTCTACAGAGATTACCGTACCAGTACTTTACAGTGATAAGTTGGAGTTATCTACCTGATTAGCGTTCCAGTACTGTACTCTGTTGGATTGGGTGACCTTTGCTTGGACCTGATTTGCCACCCTCCCACCCTGCCGTATAATTTCTCTTATATAAAATACATGTTGGATGCCAGTGGTAACAGCCCATTTACATATAATGGAATGTATCATCAAACGTATTCCTTACGTTTTTGGGAGGGAGGTAACTCGTACAGAAAGGTTTCGTTTTCATATAAGAAAAAAGCTATTTTGTGTGTGTGGTATTTTTAAAAAGTTTTTTTAAGTAAAATTAAGGGCGAATCACTGATGGTTTTTTTGCAATTATTTACACAATTTAGCTGTCGAAATAACATGTAAACTAATAATGAATTGTGAAAATATCAGGTTGCTTTTTGTAGAAACTGTAATTAAATCGACATAAAAACAACGCCTTAAAAACACATAATTATAATGTAAAGCCCGTCTTGATGTGTCAGTAAGATGTAAACTAAATGTAAACTCTGTTAAAAAACTACAAGTATAACTCAAATGTCATGTATCCTTCTTCAAACATGATAACTAGAGCAATTTTTACAGAGATTAACGTACCAGTACTTTACAGTGACAAGTTGGAGTTAAGTGGATTGTATTTCTTGTATCTGATATGCCACCCTCCCACCCTGCCATATCAAGTTTTCTAATGTAAAATTAAGGGCGAATCACTGATGTTTTTTTTTTTTGTTTTTGCAATTATTTATACAATTTAGCTGTCGAAATAACATGTAAACTAATAATGAATTGTGATAATATCAGGTTGCTTTTTGTAGAAACTGTAATTAAATCGACATAAAAACAACGCCTTAAAAACGCATAATTATAATGTAAAGTCCGTCTTGATGTGTCAGTAAGATGTAAACTAAATGTAAACTCTGTTAAAAAACTACAAGTATCACTAAAATGTCATTTATCCTTCTTCAAACATGAAAACTAGAGCAATTTCTACAGAGATTACCGTACCAGTACTTTACAGTGATAAGTTGGAGTTATCTACCTGATTAGCGTTCCAGTACTGTACTCTGTTGGATTGGGTGACCTTTGCTTGGACCTGATTTGCCACCCTCCCACCCTGCCGTATAATTTCTCTTATATAAAATACATGTTGGATGCCAGTGGTAACAGCCCATTTACATATAATGGAATGTATCATCAAACGTATTCCTTACGTTTTTGGGAGGGAGGTAACTCGTACCGAAAGGTTTCGTTTTCATATAAGAAAAAAGCTATTTTGTGTGTGTTTGTTTTTTTTTTTTTTTTAATTTAGTAAAATTAAGGGCGAATCACTGATGTTTTTTTTTTTTTGTTTTTGCAATTATTTATACAATTTAGCTGTCGAAATAACATGTAAACTAATAATGAATTGTGAAAATATCAGGTTGCTTTTTGTAGAAACTGTAATTAAATCGACAAAAAAACAACGCCTTAAAAACACATAATTATAATGTAAAGCCCGTCTTGATGTGTCAGTAAGATGTAAACTAAATGTAAACTCTGTTAAAAAACTACAAGTATAACTCAAATGTCATGTATCCTTCTTCAAACATGATAACTAGAGCAATTTTTACAGAGATTAACGTACCAGTACTTTACAGTGACAAGTTGGAGTTAAGTGGATTGTATTTCTTGTATCTGATATGCCACCCTCCCACCCTGCCATATCAAGTTTTCTAATGTAAAATTAAGGGCGAATCACTGATGGGTTTTTTGCAATTATTTACACAATTTAGCTGTCGAAATAACATGTAAACTAATAATGAATTGTGATAATATCAGGTTGCTTTTTGTAGAAACTGTAATTAAATCGACATAAAAACAACGCCTTAAAAACGCATAATTATAATGTAAAGTCCGTCTTGATGTGTCAGTAAGATGTAAACTAAATGTAAACTCTGTTAAAAAACTACAAGTATCACTAAAATGTCATTTATCCTTCTTCAAACATGAAAACTAGAGCAATTTCTACAGAGATTACCGTACCAGTACTTTACAGTGATAAGTTGGAGTTATCTACCTGATTAGCGTTCCAGTACTGTACTCTGTTGGATTGGGTGACCTTTGCTTGGACCTGATTTGCCACCCTCCCACCCTGCCGTATAATTTCTCTTATATAAAATACATGTTGGATGCCAGTGGTAACAGCCCATTTACATATAATGGAATGTATCATCAAACGTATTCCTTACGTTTTTGGGAGGGAGGTAACTCGTACCGAAAGGTTTCGTTTTCATATAAGAAAAAAGCTATTTTGTGTGTGTGTGGTTTTTTTTTTTTTTTTTTTAAGTAAAATTAAGGGCGAATCACTGATGTTTTTTTTTGTTTTTGCAATTATTTATACAATTTAGCTGTCGAAATAACATGTAAACTAATAATGAATTGTGAAAATATCAGGTTGCTTTTTGTAGAAACTGTAATTAAATCGACATAAAAACAACGCCTTAAAAACACATAATTATAATGTAAAGCCCGTCTTGATGTGTCAGTAAGATGTAAACTAAATGTAAACTCTGTTAAAAAACTACAAGTATAACTCAAATGTCATGTATCCTTCTTCAAACATGATAACTAGAGCAATTTTTACAGAGATTAACGTACCAGTACTTTACAGTGACAAGTTGGAGTTAAGTGGATTGTATTTCTTGTATCTGATATGCCACCCTCCCACCCTGCCATATCAAGTTTTCTAATGTAAAATTAAGGGCGAATCACTGATGGTTTTTTTGCAATTATTTACACAATTTAGCTGTCGAAATAACATGTAAACTAATAATGAATTGTGATAATATCAGGTTGCTTTTTGTAGAAACTGTAATTAAATCGACATAAAAACAACGCCTTAAAAACGCATAATTATAATGTAAAGTCCGTCTTGATGTGTCAGTAAGATGTAAACTAAATGTAAACTCTGTTAAAAAACTACAAGTATCACTAAAATGTCATTTATCCTTCTTCAAACATGAAAACTAGAGCAATTTCTACAGAGATTACCGTACCAGTACTTTACAGTGATAAGTTGGAGTTATCTACCTGATTAGCGTTCCAGTACTGTACTCTGTTGGATTGGGTGACCTTTGCTTGGACCTGATTTGCCACCCTCCCACCCTGCCGTATAATTTCTCTTATATAAAATACATGTTGGATGCCAGTGGTAACAGCCCATTTACATATAATGGAATGTATCATCAAACGTATTCCTTACGTTTTTGGGAGGGAGGTAACTCGTACAGAAAGGTTTCGTTTTCATATAAGAAAAAAGCTATTTTGTGTGTGTGTGGTTTTTTTTTTTTTTTTAGTAAAATTAAGGGCGAATCACTGATGGTTTTTTTTTTGCAATTATTTATACAATTTAGCTGTCGAAATAACATGTAAACTAATAATGAATTGTGAAAATATCAGGTTGCTTTTTGTAGAAACTGTAATTAAATCGACATAAAAACAACGCCTTAAAAACACATAATTATAATGTAAAGCCCGTCTTGATGTGTCAGTAAGATGTAAACTAAATGTAAACTCTGTTAAAAAACTACAAGTATAACTCAAATGTCATGTATCCTTCTTCAAACATGATAACTAGAGCAATTTTTACAGAGATTAACGTACCAGTACTTTACAGTGACAAGTTGGAGTTAAGTGGATTGTATTTCTTGTATCTGATATGCCACCCTCCCACCCTGCCATATCAAGTTTTCTAATGTAAAATTAAGGGCGAATCACTGATGGTTTTTTTGCAATTATTTACACAATTTAGCTGTCGAAATAACATGTAAACTAATAATGAATTGTGATAATATCAGGTTGCTTTTTGTAGAAACTGTAATTAAATCGACAAAAAAACAACGCCTTAAAAACACATAATTATAATGTAAAGCCCGTCTTGATGTGTCAGTAAGATGTAAACTAAATGTAAACTCTGTTAAAAAACTACAAGTATCACTAAAATGTCATTTATCCTTCTTCAAACATGAAAACTAGAGCAATTTCTACAGAGATTACCGTACCAGTACTTTACAGTGATAAGTTGGAGTTATCTACCTGATTAGCGTTCCAGTACTGTACTCTGTTGGATTGGGTGACCTTTGCTTGGACCTGATTTGCCACCCTCCCACCCTGCCGTATAATTTCTCTTATATAAAATACATGTTGGATGCCAGTGGTAACAGCCCATTTACATATAATGGAATGTATCATCAAACGTATTCCTTACGTTTTTGGGAGGGAGGTAACTCGTACAGAAAGGTTTCGTTTTCATATAAGAAAAAAGCTATTTTGTGTGTGTGTGTTTTTTTTTTTTTTTTTTATTTAGTAAAATTAAGGGCGAATCACTGATGTTTTTTTTTTTTTTGTTTTTGCAATTATTTATACAATTTAGCTGTCGAAATAACATGTAAACTAATAATGAATTGTGAAAATATCAGGTTGCTTTTTGTAGAAACTGTAATTAAATCGACATAAAAACAACGCCTTAAAAACACATAATTATAATGTAAAGCCCGTCTTGATGTGTCAGTAAGATGTAAACTAAATGTAAACTCTGTTAAAAAACTACAAGTATAACTCAAATGTCATGTATCCTTCTTCAAACATGATAACTAGAGCAATTTTTACAGAGATTAACGTACCAGTACTTTACAGTGACAAGTTGGAGTTAAGTGGATTGTATTTCTTGTATCTGATATGCCACCCTCCCACCCTGCCATATCAAGTTTTCTAATGTAAAATTAAGGGCGAATCACTGATGGTTTTTTTGCAATTATTTACACAATTTAGCTGTCGAAATAACATGTAAACTAATAATGAATTGTGATAATATCAGGTTGCTTTTTGTAGAAACTGTAATTAAATCGACATAAAAACAACGCCTTAAAAACGCATAATTATAATGTAAAGTCCGTCTTGATGTGTCAGTAAGATGTAAACTAAATGTAAACTCTGTTAAAAAACTACAAGTATCACTAAAATGTCATTTATCCTTCTTCAAACATGAAAACTAGAGCAATTTCTACAGAGATTACCGTACCAGTACTTTACAGTGATAAGTTGGAGTTATCTACCTGATTGTATTCCAGTACTGTACTCTGTTGGATTGGGTGACCTTTGCTTGGACCTGATTTGCCACCCTCCCACCCTGCCGTATAATTTCTCTTATATAAAATACATGTTGGATGCCAGTGGTAACAGCCCATTTACATATAATGGAATGTATCATCAAACGTATTCCTTACGTTTTTGGGAGGGAGGTAACTCGTACCGAAAGGTTTCGTTTTCATATAAGAAAAAAGCTATTTTGTGTGTGTTTGTTTTTTTTTTTTTAATTTAGTAAAATTAAGGGCGAATCACTGGCGAATCACTGATGGTTTTTTTGCAATTATTTATACAATTTAGCTGTCGAAATAACATGTAAACTAATAATGAATTGTGAAAATATCAGGTTGCTTTTTGTAGAAACTGTAATTAAATCGACATAAAAACAACGCCTTAAAAACACATAATTATAATGTAAAGCCCGTCTTGATGTGTCAGTAAGATGTAAACTAAATGTAAACTCTGTTAAAAAACTACAAGTATAACTCAAATGTCATGTATCCTTCTTCAAACATGATAACTAGAGCAATTTTTACAGAGATTAACGTACCAGTACTTTACAGTGACAAGTTGGAGTTAAGTGGATTGTATTTCTTGTATCTGATATGCCACCCTCCCACCCTGCCATATCAAGTTTTCTAATGTAAAATTAAGGGCGAATCACTGATGGTATTTTTGCAATTATTTACACAATTTAGCTGTCGAAATAACATGTAAACTAATAATGAATTGTGATAATATCAGGTTGCTTTTTGTAGAAACTGTAATTAAATCGACATAAAAACAACGCCTTAAAAACGCATAATTATAATGTAAAGCCCGTCTTGATGTGTCAGTAAGATGTAAACTAAATGTAAACTCTGTTAAAAAACTACAAGTATCACTAAAATGTCATTTATCCTTCTTCAAACATGAAAACTAGAGCAATTTCTACAGAGATTACCGTACCAGTACTTTACAGTGATAAGTTGGAGTTATCTACCTGATTAGCGTTCCAGTACTGTACTCTGTTGGATTGGGTGACCTTTGCTTGGACCTGATTTGCCACCCTCCCACCCTGCCGTATAATTTCTCTTATATAAAATACATGTTGGATGCCAGTGGTAACAGCCCATTTACATATAATGGAATGTATCATCAAACGTATTCCTTACGTTTTTGGGAGGGAGGTAACTCGTACAGAAAGGTTTCGTTTTCATATAAGAAAAAAGCTATTTTGTGTGTGTGTGGTTTTTTAAAAAGTTTTTTTAAGTAAAATTAAGGGCGAATCACTGATGTTTTTTTTTGCAATTATTTACACAATTTAGCTGTCGAAATAACATGTAAACTAATAATGAATTGTGATGATATCAGGTTGCTTTTTGTAGAAACTGTAATTAAATCGACATAAAAACAACGCCTTAAAAACACATAATTATAATGTAAAGCCCGTCTTGATGTGTCAGTAAGATGTAAACTAAATGTAAACTCTGTTAAAAAACTACAAGTATAACTCAAATGTCATGTATCCTTCTTCAAACATGATAACTAGAGCAATTTTTACAGAGATTAACGTACCAGTACTTTACAGTGACAAGTTGGAGTTAAGTGGATTGTATTTCTTGTATCTGATATGCCACCCTCCCACCCTGCCATATCAAGTTTTCTAATGTAAAATTAAGGGCGAATCACTGATGGTTTTTTTGCAATTATTTACACAATTTAGCTGTCGAAATAACATGTAAACTAATAATGAATTGTGATAATATCAGGTTGCTTTTTGTAGAAACTGTAATTAAATCGACATAAAAACAACGCCTTAAAAACGCATAATTATAATGTAAAGCCCTTCTTGATGTGTCAGTAAGATGTAAACCAAACGTAAACTCTGTTAAAAAACTACAAGTATCACTAAAATGTCATTTATCCTTCTTCAAACATGAAAACTAGAGCAATTTCTACAGAGATTACCGTACCAGTACTTTACAGTGATAAGTTGGAGTTATCTACCTGATTAGGTTCCAGTACTGTACTCTGTTGGATTGGGTGACCTTTGCATGGACCTGATTTGCCACCCTCCCACCCTGCCGTATAATTTCTCTTATATAAAATACATGTTGGATGCCAGTGGTAACAGCCCATTTACATATAATGGAATGTATCATCAAACGTATTCCTTACGTTTTTTGGGAGGGAGGTAACTCGTACCGAAAGGTTTCGTTTTCATATAAGAAAAAAGCTATTTTGTGTGTGTGTGTTTTTTTTTTTTGTATTTAACCATCAATTTTTCACTTGTGATAAAAATTACGACATTTATCGATTTTTTAGGGAAAAAAGCTGAAAATTTCATTGTTTTCCCGTCATTTCACAAAAATGAGAAGACGTAACATCATTATTTTGATTTAATCGTATTCAGCATGATTCAATCATATCACAATATATGTTTATTTGCCTCTGAATGTTGTCTGGTTCTCTATATAAGCGCATATACGCGAATATGTCATTTTGGCCATTTTTGTGAATTTTTTTAGGGAGGGGGGGGGTTCACTCTCTTTTTCCGACCTCATTGATGCAATCTGTCTTTTTATAGAACACATATGTTTACATAAGAGTTGGTTCAATTCGAAATGACTGTTACAAGGTGATTTGTTGATAAATTTTTTTACTTGTGATAAAAATTATGTCATTTATCGATATTTTAGGAAAGACAAGCTGAAAATTTCATTGTTTTCCCGTCATTTCACTAAAATAAGAAGACGTTACGTCATTATTATGATTTAATCGTATTCATCATCTTTCAATCATATCATAAAATGTGTTTATTTGCCTCTGAATGTTGTCTGGTTCTCTATCTATGCGCATACATGCGAATGTGCCATTTTGGCCATTTGTGATACCTGAAATCCAAGATGGCCGCCATATGACCCCCATGGGACATTAGTTGTCAATGGCAACAAGCATAAAATGAAACTAGACATCATACCGGTCCTAAAAAAACATGTTTCGAAAAACTGCCAGAGGGGTACATGGGAACCTACCTCTCCTCCCCCACTATATATGTTATGTACGAACGGTATATTTTACTGTAAACCAAGGACTTAAAATTGTTTACGAATATGACATTATACGGCAATCACATGATGGTCCATCTATAACTTACCTGTGGACTGATATTTTGACACGTGACGTGTGCTAATCAACAAAGCGTGACATGTCACTAAACACCCTTCTTACATAATCTGGTTAGACCCCTAATTAGCCAGGGTTGACCACGCGTTTTAGTTACAGCAGTATAAAGGTATAGAGATTAACGCAGCACAACATTGGATATATTCGGAAGTATTCTGATTTCAATACTTGATATCTGCTATTGGTATAAGACATTGACATTTTCAGCCTCATTTTTTTCGTCTGATCCGTGTATGTTTTATTTTCAAGTAAAGACATTAATGAATGAACTTGAGCGAAATATCAACAAGTCGTCGGATGTACTGTATTATATGAAAGCTGAATTTATTTCATCAAATAGGACGTTAATAAATCAAACAAACAAACCAAATTGGTCGAAAAATACCACTCCTGATAAATTATAAATATTTGTGATATGACGGTTCTCAAAAACTTGTTATATAGAATTAGAACCGCCAAATTACAGTAGAATTAAATGAAAAATATATATATTGTTGATTAGCAATATAATAATCGTGTACATGTATATGTAGTTCTAAACACCGCGGATATACTTATTATGTACCTTTTATTGTGTATATAATTATGCAGAGATGGCAATTCATCTACGATAGGTACATCAATATATGTATGGTATAAATCCCTATTTCCAAGTGTATTCCGAACTATATCTGTGATTGAGAATATATTAAACATGTATCGGACATGTACACAGGTATTTGTGCCTTACAAATCGATGTTCAGATTCAGATTCTTTATTTTGTTTAAGTGTTACAACTTATCGCAACATAATGCATAAGGTTCACACTTAGCCAACATTCTGAATATTTAGGTATACAGGTATGGTATTTTGTTGGCCAATGGAGACTACGTGTGAAAGACTGAACAATAGGAGATAATTACAGGTGAGGTTATAGGCTGTTTCATGAAACTTTCAAGTTTTATATAGGTATGTACTTTATGTGATACCCCACTTTATGTAAAGGGGAAAAACGCTTGATATTTTGTATTATATGTATTTTAAATAATAAACACACGTTGTATATCAGAATGCATACATCCTATGTAGATTTTGAATATAGCTATTACTTTCAAATAATTTCATTTTTAATGAATATATATCATAATGGACACAAAAAGTTATTACATTTTGAACATCGCTACTACTTTAGAGTCTGTGGAGTCCTCATGACGTCACAGGTCAGGGTTCAAAGCTTGGGGCTTCAGGTGTGTTCTAAGAAAAGTCGCATTATCTCTAATACTGTAATGGAAATCGTACTTTGTCCATTCTAAATTTTATCCAATGGTGCGTTTTGCAAGTTTTATACATCAAACCATTCCGTGTACACTAAAACGGAGAGAGAGAAGTACAGAAGTGAAAAAAAAATAAAAATCAGTAAGATGATTATAACAATTATGTGTTACTTATTCCAGCTGTCTTTAGAAATTGCAAAAGTAAGAAATCTAAACGAAAGTTGTATCCCCATTAAATATATATAATCCTCTATCTTCAGCCAGCCTCCGTATCCAGGTAAAATTGTACAGGTTTAGGTCGTTCATCGCAGTTGGTCCCTCATTGATTGTCATTTTTAACTGAAAAGCATATAAGAAAACGGTAGTTCAAGACATTGAAAAGAAACACGTGCGTTTGCGAGCACGAGACGTGTTTATATTACACATGGCGATCGGTCAATTCATTTTCAGTTTTACTTCTTTTACCCGTTTCGGTGTGACATAATTGTGTATGTGTGTTTTTTCCTTTTTTACTTCAAATTAGTGTCTCATAAGTCAGTTTGTGTGGATATCATTATCATAATATTTTCATATGTACTAGTACTCTGATGAAAACTCGGTTGTTTTTATGTGATTTTGATATGTAACACTCAAATAAAATAAAATGTACTGATACTCGAAGTGATCGCGTCTAGATCTTGAAAGGAGTACTCACTTCATTTTAGCGTGAACAATTGCAAAGTGAAAAATCGTTGCACTTTTCTTTTGATAGTTGAGAATATTTTCCTTTACATGACATCACTATGCCATTCTCCAATAAACAGGGTTCATGGTACATCGTTTTAGCTAGTAACAGCAAAGATGGCGGTCCTACACTCTGAAAAATGATTATCAGCACTAGTAAAGAAGGTATCGAAAAAATGAATATAATGACAGGCACTTACCGTTTTGGCTGGAATATGCGAAGTTTGTATTTTTACATTGAACAGGCATATTCATCGTATTTTGTTTCCCCGCTGGTCGATTTCAGGTCTTTCCAGATAAATATATATTGCACAGTGAAGATATCGAGGACAAGTAACAACATCCAGTCAATTGTTTTATTTTGATCTTAGTGTCAAACAATTTGCATCGTATAAAACACTTCACACAAATAATATTTTTTCATCAAACGTTAGGTATGTCCAGCTAATGATGGCGTACTTAGACAATTTACATAATAAATAAACTACATACATATACATGTAATTGCATGAAGCAAAGCATTCTATAACGTTGCATGGTAAAAGTAAATAAGGATTTTGAGAGGAATTATCTGACATTAATTGGAATTGGTTAAAAAATATATACTGTATATATTCTGAGTGTAAACTAAAAGAGGCAATATCGTAAAAACATCATTCAGATGGTAAAAAATACCAGTTAGTTAAAGACATTTGAATTACAGGCCATATGCATATTGTTTGAATTTGTCTTCACAACCATTTGTATGTCATCATGCCAAAAACGGGGTATTTTTGATAAAAAAACGACGAAACTCTACGACACATTCTAATAATAGATCAGTATATATCAAACTTGAATTAGTGTCAAATTTTGGAAAGACAACACATGGACATATACTGTATATATTATCAATAGTATATTTTATTAAATACTGAATAGGATTGATTCACAAAGCACGTGTTAACACATCATTCTATTTTAAAACAATTTCTTCATAGTTTCCGATGAGCAAGTTGAAGAAGGTTAGTTTGTTAGCTAACTATACTCGTCCCTTTAGTTTTAGATTGTGTCATGCTAAGTAATCATCGGGGCATGTTTGTCAAAGCTGAAACGATGTCAATATCTATTAACAGATCGCTTGGTGACAAATCGATGCCGAAGTGTATCATATCGCTACCGAAGCAGATCATATCGCTGTCGGAGCGGATGATCTCACTGCCGGAGCGGGATCGCTGCTGGAGCGAGCATTAAATCGCTTGCGGATCGGGACCGTCGCGGGAGCGATCTCGCTTGCGCGGATCTGCAGCGAGTTCCGGGCGAGTTCGCTCGATTGTCGCTCGTCGCTCGCGGCGCGATTTAGTCCCGAATCACCCTTCGGGTAGTGCCCGAATCACCCTTCGGGTAGTGCCCGAATCACCCTTCGGGTAGTGTATATTTAATTAGCCTAGTTAAACTTTGTGGCCCCGCACCTAAGGCCCCAGGGGGTCAGCCCCATCATTTGTACAATTTTTAATCCCCACTTTATACAGATGCTACCATTGCATTATGAGTGTGTTCCTATGCTCAATTGTAGGGAAGAAGTTATTTATATGGAAATAGCCTAATTGATCCCTTTTGTCCCCACCCTTCAGGACCCTGGGGGGTCAGCCCTATCTATCATTAGTACAATTTTGAATCCCAATACTATAAGGATGCTACTTTTGCATTATAAGTATTCTCCTATAACTCAGTTTCAGAGAAAAAGTCGTTTATATTCAAATAGCCAAATTGACACTCCCTCCCCCCTCAAGCCTCCATGGGGGTCAGCCCCCATCATTTGTACAATTTTGAATCCCCACCCTATTCGGATGCTACCAATGCATTATGAGTGATATCTCATGCTAAATTCAGAGAAAAGGTTGTTTATATGGAAATAGCTGACGTCGCCCCTCAGGCCCCCCGCGGGTCAGCCCCATCATTTGTACAATTTTGAATCCTCACCCTATAAGGATGCTATCATTGCATTACGGGTGATATCGCATGCTTAGTTTCAGAGAAGAAGTCGTTTAAATGGAAATAAACAAATTGACCCCATTTGGCCCTACCCCTCAGACCTACCAGTCAAATTTTGTTAAATTCTGACCAGCTGTTATAGAGAAAAAGTTGATTGTTGACGGACGGACGCCAGGAGCTACGGTATGGCTTAAGCTCACCTCGGACCAGGTGAGCTGAAAATTAGTAAACCGCATATTGATCTAAATAGTATTTAACAACATACATAATGTCATCACTTCCGCTTTCATTTCACTTTCATTGAAATGAAACTAAACTCAAACAAGACTGATAGTAATATAATGCGGGTCATAACACAACACTCCACCCCTCTCCCTTAAACTCTGTAGATTTTGGTGTTTGCTCGCAGTTTGAGGGTTTATTGAGTAAAAAAATTCTTCAGTCGCACACTGCTGTTATCTCTTATCATTTTTTGTTGATTTTCGAAGTCGTAAGCGATACCCTTGCAAGTATCAGATTCGTTATCTGCATGGATTTTCAAGTATTTCAGAGCTTATTTCATAAGTCATGGTAAATGGCTCCCATCCTGATGTTACTCAAAATATTTATCTTAAATGATTTTACTTGGGGATCTAAAGCTGCCCTTGAGCTTCCTTTTAAAGTCTGAATGTCCTTCCTGTAAAATGTAAAATCTTTGTAAATAATTTAATCAGATGACTCATTACTTTCATTTTCAATAAAAATTGAATAAAACACAAACTTATGTTAAGAAGAATAGGATTACTATGTAACTGATGAGTTTTTTTTAAATTAGAGTATATATGATCATGGCATCAACATTGTTTCACATGTTATAGGCATTCATTTTGAAGAAGTGAAGCAAGGCGACTTAGGCGGGCCGTCGCATCACCAGTTTCTGTTCATACGCAAACTAAACTAGTAGTTAAGTTGTCAAAAAGTGTATTTGTTTTTTTTCTGAGTAGATTATGACTTCAAAATTGCATGGTTCTGTTTTACATGCGATCCTTTTCACAGCACATATAACAAAATTGGTGGAACCAACCGACCCAGAAACATTTTAAGATAAATTATTCATTCAAAAGTAACTGTTTTAAGATTTAAAAAAACAACAATTACAATTTTGTTATTATAGTTTTATTACTTGCCCATTTTTCATATCCTACTCTTTTAGACGCAGACCATCTTTTAATATCCCTTATACTCGAATGCCTGCCTTATAGTTAGGCCCTAAATGAACCTTAGTCTTTTCGAAAAAAAAAAAAAAAAAAAAAAATTTGGGGCCCGTAAAACTCAACACAAACAAAGCAAACCTCTAATCTGCCAGTACATGGGGAGTCCCCATAAGGCTATAATTGACCAGTTAAAGTAACCCCATGCTAAGAATATGGCAACTGATATTATTATGTATGAACTATGTTATCTCCAGTTCATCACAACTAAATGTGAAACATTTGCTGAATATACCGAAGTCTCCCCAAAACACGCACCTCACACAACATACACGCAACACATCGCATATATGGGAGTGCCGTCCTTACATGACCATAGCTGTTAACAGCGACGTTAATTAATCAAACAAACAAATACCATAATCTGAGATATGACAAATGCAAGTTACAATCTAATTCAAGTTGCACTCTATTCCAAATAAGTTACACTTTTTCAATAATTAATTAAATCAATCTACATTTCTTAATTACCATACCAATTACCAAAACTAATAAATATATAAAAAAAAGATAATATAAAAAGTATTAGACTTACATTTGGGTTGGTAGCTTATAGGCATATCAGAATATAATAGATCCCCAAAAAGGGAGATGTTGCTCCTTGCCCAGATCTCAAGCTACTGTCATAAGTTTTGCACAAAGACTTTCTCCCTCCAAAAATATATCAACCAATAAAATAACAGATCAGATAGGTCAGGTCAAGGGCAAACACTGGATTGTACTCTAAATGCGCACTTGACACGGACAGAACATTTAATAGTGGACATTCACAAAGACAGAAGTCACATGACCATACATACTTCATGCAACATTAACTGTATATCACAGAGAACTTACCAAACTCTGTAATACATATTTCAGCAAGACATCAACATTACCTTGATCTGAAAGAAATTACTATCAATGAAATGAAATTAAAACAATATACAACCCATGCATCAACATAATTATACAATTGTTTGTTTGATTAATTAACGTCCTATTAACAGCTAAGGTCATGTAAGGACGGCCTCCCATATATGCGGTGCTTTGAGTGTATGTTGTGCGAGGTGCGTGTTTTGGGAGACTACGGTATATTCATGT
The DNA here is from genome assembly GCF_041381155.1 of Argopecten irradians. Taxonomy (NCBI): domain Eukaryota; kingdom Metazoa; phylum Mollusca; class Bivalvia; order Pectinida; family Pectinidae; genus Argopecten; species Argopecten irradians. The sequence continues at coordinate 48,607 of NW_027187499.1, read as the reverse complement.
TGTGTCTTCTTGTATAGTGTTGCTTTTTTATAGTGCTATATCACTGAAGCATGCCATCGAAGACACCAAGCAACACACCCCACCCGGTCACATTATATTGACAACGGGCGAACCAGTCGTCCCACTCCCGTTATGCTGAGCGCTAAGCAGGAACAGAAACTACCACTTTTATAGACTTCTTGGATTTCAAATCGACCCGAAAAATAACAAGACTTTGTTGGGATTTTTGTTTGTTTGTTTGTTTAATTAACGTCCTATTAACAGCTATGGTCATGTAAGGACGGCCTCCCATTTATGCGGTGTGTCAGGATCATTTCATGCAAGTTTCAGTCAAATCCAGTGCCTCAACTTTATAAAAGGTAGTTAAAGTAGAAAGTTTAAACCGACAGACGGAGAAAATGTGTATAACACTTAAAATGCGTAGGAAGCCGGGGGGGGGGGGGGGGGGGGGGGTAGGGGGGGGGGGGTGGGGCAAACATGTCTTCTTTTGCGATTTTTGTCGCCGAGTTGTTCTAAAATATCATGACCTTTCCGTTTGTACACCGAGAATGGCGCGGAATTCCCGACGTTATCATGACGTCACAATAGAAACATTGACGTTGCGTATTGATTTGGAAAAAAATAATCCCTAGGAAAAAATCAATGGAATCGTACGTGTAAATGTATTTCATTTTATAAAGTAGCCTGGAAAATTAATTATAAGTATTGAAGTCACTTTTTTTAATTTCATCGAGGTATGAAATAAATTGTGTTTGTAAACTTTTGTGAGATTCGCTACGCGGATTCACACAGTTTGCAAACAAAATTTATTTCATACCTCGATGAAATTAAAAAATAGTGACTTCAATGCTTAAATAATAAAAAATTCAATACACACGAACTAGACTAAAAATGTCCATCAAGGGATTATACTATTTCAAAATATGCTTCTTAAAAGATTAATTTGTTTATATGTCTTAGCAAGACAATCAATTTATTATTTTTTTGAGTTACATAACAATGTGTCGGTGGTGTGAATCCGGTATGTTCAGATCGAGCTGCGTTGCATAACGGTATGACGACACTCAGAATTATCATTTGTAAGTGCAGGTAACTTTAAATCGAAAAATTACGGTGTTAAGAACGCTTTAAAATCATCAAATAAATTGTAAAACTCATCTCAGCAATTCTAAATCGTATATTTTTCCCGAGGTGACCCCCAGACCCCTTATAAACTAAAATCTCGCGCCTTCTGTGCTCGTAATTCAACCAAATGCATCGTCGTACATTTTGTCCCGGGGGAGACTCCCGGACCCCCCAAACACCAAAATCTCGCGCCTTCGGCGCCCCCAAAATCATCAAAATACATCATAAATCACATCTCAGCCATTCTAAATCGCAATTTTTTCCCGGGGTGACCCCCAGACTCCACATACCTAAATCTTGCGTCTTCGGCGCTCTCAAATTCAACAAAATGCATCGTAAAACTCATTTGTGCCATTCTAAATCGTACAATTTTTCTAGGGAAGACCCCTGGACCCCCGCAAACACCAAAATCTCGCGCTTTCGGCGCTCGCAAAATCATCAAAATACATCGTAAAGTTCATCTTAGTCATTCTTAATTGGATATATAGAAATTACGAAAATCCTGTGTTCCGTAACCGTTACTTGTCATAATTACGATATAACGTATAGATAATTCCGGCATACCATTTCGCAATTAAGGAATTAAAAGTCTTTGTGGCACCTGAAATTAAACTTTTAGAGAAAATTGAATCATAGCGTTGATTTCATATATACATCGTTAGGGTGACGTATATAAAGTGGTTAAGTGTCACCTCTCACCTAGCTGGTCGGGGTTAGATTCCAGGCACGGACGTGAAAAATATTGGTATGGCTTCTTCTGGGTACTGGGATACTTGATTAAATAAAAGTTAATCCATTCTTCACTTATGCATGCATGTGTTCTTATTCTAACAGGAAGAAAAAGTAATGGAAGGATTTCTCCGTTCTCGAGGTGTGACAGAAGATGTCATCCGACAACTAGAAGAAGATAAGGTATTTTTACAAAAAAAATAGGCCTAAACCCTAGTACAGTTGTGTGACCAAACAACGTTACACGATCTGGGGACGGTGTCCGCACGATATTCGATGTTGGAGGCATGGATCAAGTCAATGAAACGGCGCAAATTTTGTGCGATTGGAACGGTTTCTGTTCGATTGTTTTCGTCACTGTTGACCGTCAGCACTCATTGTTCTAATCCATAAAAAGGTGTAACTACACTCTCCTCATAGTATTAAAGATATAACTTTTATATTTTTTGTGAAAATGTTATTCTTGTATTCTTAGCGTCAGTGCGGGTCTTAGTAATGCTTGGTCACTGCTCCTTCCGATTAGGCTTAGGATGTACTCCCGGCATGGTTTTGAGTCATTTTGGTCTGGGTCCCGGCCGAAAACCAGACATGGCCGGCCTGTGACCGGGGATCTTAGGTACATGCGGCATCGGTGAGATGCCGGAAGAGTTTTAACTCAAAGTTAAAAATATTCCGGTGTCCCGTATATTTTCATAATCTGCCACATATCCTGCACACACCGTCCGATATTTTGCCGGATCTGATACAGACATCGTTCGCTGCTGTAGGACACTAGAACGATATTCGCACGATGTCGTTTGAAAAGGCCGATTATCGCCCAGAAATCATATGATAATTCGTCGATTAACTTTAGATGTTCGGTCGATTTTTACTGCTTCGCCGGTCCCCAAAAAAATTGTCTTTCGAAACAGACGCCGTGCGATTACCGTACAGCCTCCTTATTATGTAAATGATGTGTGAACATTTTTAAGTGGTGTTGTTCGATGTCGGGAAATGGCCAAAACCACTGGTGTTCTCCCGATTACCCTCTATCCCCGGATACCGGCCGATCTTTGTGACCGAAGCATAAATATACATACAGTGTCAGTGTAGGTCTAAGGTACTACACAAAAATGCCAGTGTGTTTCTTAGTTAGTACACATATAGTGTCTATACAGGAAATGGATGTATGTTATCTTTTAATTTATTATTTGTTCTCAATTAAATGTAATTTACTATTGTTACTTGAAATGCGGACAAAATTCAACATATTCTTGTATCCATATTTCGACTTTCACATAGTCGTCATTTAAAAATATCGGAAATGGAATAAAATAATGAGTAGATTTTACCCATATAAATGTAAGTTGTGTCTCTGATAACAACTATACATACGATTTTTATGAATTTTTGACCTTCTATCAGTAATTGGATCGAACTTTTTTCAAAACAACATTAACTCTGCTGTTTTTATCAAAATTCTTTGCTATTGAGCGCGGTTGCCGACAAGGGGACCCAGTCTCAACATATATTTTTTATTCTGTATGCGGAAATTTTATCAATCGTATTAAGAAACGATTCAGATATAAAAGGTATTGATATTAACGACAAAGAAGTTCTTCTTTCTCAGTGTGATTCTTGATGGTTCCGAAAAATCTTTAACCTTTTCTTTACAACAACTTAACTTTTATGTCTGAATTTCAGGTCTCAAAATGAATTTCACCAAGACCCAGGTAGTTTGGATTGCCAATAAAAAATACAGAAATGATAAATACACCACAGGAAATAATCTTTCATGGGGTATAACTAGATTTAATCTTTTAGGCATTGAATACGATATTGGCTTACATAGAATTGTTAAGCTAAATTTCGACAAAACGCTTGTTAAACTAAAGACTCTTATAAACTCATGGAACAGAAGAAATCTTTCTCCAATTGGTATGATAACTGTAATAAAAACATTACTTATTTCCCAATTTTATCACCTCTTTATAGCACTTTCATCACCATGATACTTATATAAAGAAAATAAACAACATATTGTATGAATTTTTATGGAGTGGAAAACGGATAAAATTAAATGAATTTTTATGGAGTGGAAAACGGATAAAATTAAACGCGACATCATTGTTAAAACGTACAAAGAGAGTGGCTTGAAAATGATTAAATTAAAACATTTTATATCAGCTCTTAAAGCAACATGGGTAAGAAGAATATATAAGGATAAGGTTGGACGTGCATTTTGGACAAATATATTGATAAGTATTTTCTAGCTAATTGTGGAACATGTAAACTTCAGGAAACCTCATTAATGGATATACTAATTTATTTTGGAAAGATGTCCTCGAAGCATGGAAATAAACAATAGATTCATCTAAGATATGTGATGATCACATATGCAAAAATCCAATATGGTATAATCAACATATCAGAATTAATAGCAAACCAGTCTTCTATAATGAATGATATAATAAAGGTTTATTTTTCATAAATGATCTTATCAAAGAAGATGGTTCATTTTATGATTTTGTGGAAATTCAAGATAGATATGATATTATATCCAATTATTTCACATATCGTAGTATAATTAGAGCAGTAAAGCAATATGTGAACAACAAACAACATTCTATCCTTTCTGAAATGCCTGTGTGTTTACCGAATATTCCTCTAAATTTAAACATCATACCGAGGAAGTCGAAAGGGGGTTAAATATATATATAGAGAGTGTTACGTCAAAATGAAATCAAACCTACATCACAATAGAAATGGTCTTTGATTTTTAACATAGACGAAGCAAATGGAAAAAAAATATACACAAGTCCTTTTAGAACCACACATAGCACAAGTTTAAGATGGCTGCAATATAGAATAAATCTTTAGAATTTTAACAACGAACACTCTTTTACATAAAATGGGAATGAAAATACCGTATTATACACATCATGAGTTTTTGTAATGACTATTGTACTGTTCAACTGTGAATAAGGCGGCCATCATGAAATTATCGGAAGTAGGTTATTTTTTAAATGGATCCCACTTTTGATATTACTTTGCAAGTCTTGGATGCTAACATGCCAAGTTTCATTTTTTCATTGAGATGTTCAGCATGTTATTTCATTACTTTGTTAAGTTTTACCTATGAAAATGGCGGCCATCTTGAAAAAAAACAACCGGAAGTAGACACATTTTGCGATGGCTTATTCTTATTTTGGTAGTCTTCACTATTAACATGCAAAGTTTAATGCGTTAATGAAATCGTTCAGCGTATTTTTATTACCTGTCATAGTCTCGCCTATTCAACCGGCGGCCATCTTGGAATAACCGGAAGTAGGTACTTTTTAAATGGTTCCCGCTTTTAATATTACTTTGCAAGTCATGACTACTTATATGCCAATGTTTTTCATTTTTTTCCAGAATAGTTTTTTATTCAATATTGCATAATATAATACAGTGCCCCTAAAGCAGAAGGCCTCTCGTTTTCTATATTTGTATAAATATTTTCTCTTTTTCAACAAGTCTCAATGTGATTATTTATGTATTAATATAATCCTCGTACTTTACTTGATTTGAGTTTTTAATCTTGTGCTTATTTGACCAGATGTGCATTATTTTATAGTGCAGTCTACAATTTTACTGCATATATACTAAATTATGATTAAGGAAAATGTAAATTTAAAGACATAAATTTCATATAATGTAAATAAGAGATTCGATTCGCTGTGGATTTGACTGAAACTTGCATGTAAACAATCCTGACATGTCCCGACAAAAGTGTTGTTATTTTACAGTCGTGCTTGAAATTTATTCTCAAGAGGTGCGATTTGGCTGAAATTGCCTGAAATGATCCTGGGTCCCGACAAAGTGTTGTTATTTTTCGGGTCGATCAAAAAATCCAAGATGGCCGTCACAGCCCTGCCATCTTGAAAAAAACATCATTTTGAACTTCTTCTCAAGTTCTATCGGTGCGATTTGGCCATGAAACTTGCTGAAAAACAATCCTGGACATAAGGTCCCGACAAAAGGTGTTGTTATTTTTCAGGTTGATCCGAAATCCAAGATGGCCGCCACAGCACGCCATCTTGAAAAACTTCTTCTCAAGTTCTACCGGTGCGACTTGGCTGAATACTTGCGCAAAACAATCCTGACGTGGGTCCCGACAAAGTGTTGTTATTTTCGGGTCGATCCGAAAATCCAAGATGGCCGCCCACAGCCGCCATCTTGAAACACATTTTAACTTCTTCTCAAGTTCTAACCGGTGCGATTTGGCTGAAACTTGCGATGAAATGATCCTGACATGGTCCCGACAAGTGCTGTTATTTTTCGGGTCAATCGAATTCCAAGATGGCCGCCACAGCCACCATCTTGAAAACACCATTTTTAACTTCTTCTCAAGTTCTACGATGTGCGATTTTGGCTGAAACTTGCTGAAATGATCCTGACATGGTCCCGACAAAAGTGCTGTTATTTTTTCGGGTCAATAAAATCCAAGATGGCCTGCCACAGCCGCCATCTTGAAAAACACATTTTGAACTTCTTCTCAATGTTCTACCAGGTGCGATTTGGGCTGATACTTGCATGAAGTTATCCTGACATGGTCCCACAAAATGTTGTAATTTTTTTGGTCGATCTGAAATCCAAGATGCCGCCACAGCCGCCATCTTGAAAACCGATCCGAAATCCAAGAATAGCCGCCATCTTGATTTTGAACTTCTTCTCAACTTCTGCCTGTGTGATTTGGCTGAAACTTGCCTGAATACCTGACATCTCGATTTTTACATTGTTGATCCAAATTCAAGAAGTACTATGACCATATTCAAGGGCCCTTGGCAAATAAAATTTTTTGAAGGAAATGAAATTTTAATTAAAAGTGACACCATTGAAATAAATTTTACTATATGAAAGGCCCTATAGATATTGATTGACAGTTGAAGAATACATTTATTTTAAGGTTCAAACAATTTTAATTAATTTCTATCTATATGAATATTACATTGATATTATTTTCGATTTTTCATATATGCTTAATTTACAGTATAATCTTACTTAACTCCTGATTTTAATCTTATTTTGGTAGTTTTGGCTATGACCATGCGAAGTTTAATGCATTTATGAAAAGTTCAGCGTATTTCGCCTATTCAACCGGCGGCCATCTTTGAATAACCGGAAGTAGGTACTTTTTAAAATCGCTTCCGCTTTTATTATTACTTTGGTAGTCTTGGCTACTAACATGCCAGATTTCATATTTTTATTGAGATATGCATTATGTTATTTCCTTTCTTTAAGTTTTATCTACAAGAAATGCAGCCATTTTGGAAATACCGAAAGTAGGTAATTTTTTCAATGGGTCCCACTTTTGATATTATTTTGGTAGTCTTGCCTAGTAACATGCCATGTTTCATGTTTTTCATTGAGATGTTCAGCATGCAATTTCATTACTTAGTTAAGTTTTACCTATGGAAATGGCGGCCATCTTGAAAAAAACACCATAGGTACATTTTCCAATGGCTCGCGGTTTAGATATTGTTTTGATAGTCTAGGTTACTCGAACGCCAAATTTCATGAAGTTTCATTCTTGTATTAAAAATACAAGATTTTTTTTCACTAAGTCCCTCTACCTAATGCGTTAGCTTCTTTTCGTTTTAAGTTGTTAGAAAAAATTGTTATCATTGACGTTTTTAAATTGTACAGGTTGATATCAATGTCATCGCTTTGATGGAAGAGGAACAGATGAAGGCATATTTTCCGAATTTCGGAGATAGAATATTAATAAAGGAATTCGCTATGAAAAACAGAGAAGAAGAACAAACCCAAGAGTCACTTCTTGGCAGATTACGATGTAAAATAGCAAGCAAGAGGGAGAAAAGAAAGAGAAGTCATGCTACTGACAAGCAAGGCGACGAAAGATCAGCCAAATTGGTCGGTAACAAAAACGCAATCAAAAGTGTTAGACGAGTGGAATTGGGCTGGATGAAGTATGAAGGTGGTGGTCACAATGTTATACAAGTTAAAGCGCCAAAAGGAGGAGGAATACGACACTTGCAAGTATCCACCACTTTGCCCGTTCTTCATTTGCTTGCTAATGCAAAAGATCTGTTCTTTCCTGACGGGACATCAGCTCTGGGGGAACTCCTTGATGAGTTTGACCACGAGTTGTGGGACATCAATCATCGAAAGGTAGAGTCGCCTTCAACAACGGTTAGGGAGATGTACGCCAACTTAGGTGTCAGGATCCTCAGGGTATACATGGTTTCAAAATTGAAGGAGAATACCTCAGACGTGGTGAGTTGACAAACAGTGTGACGACCTCTATACAAGATTTAATTATTAATGATAAATATTATCGGTGAAATAGGTAAACACAGTCAAACAACTTCTCAAGTTATAAAGGCCTTCATTATTTAGATATTAGGCATGCAGAACCTGCTAGTAAGCATTCTTTCAATGTCATATTTATGACATAAAATGCTTATCAGAATTTAACAATTTATTAATTTTTCTACTTCTTCGATGTAATCAAGTATATATCTCAATTTGTCTATAAATCTACAAAAGCATTCTGTTTTAGATACTTATAATACCGATTGAATATAAATTGAATTATCTTAACGAAATATGCATTTAAGAAACACCATGTGATTTTCAGATGATCATTAAGGCCGTTTGACCTCTTGTCATAGAAAAACAAGATTACAGCAAAGGAAGGTCCGTCCGTCAACATTTCCCTTAAATCGCTTCTTGTCATAAAGTAATTGGTGGATTTTAACCAAGTTTAGACAAAAAGTTGGGAAAGGGATTTATATATTGCAACTGAAATTAATTGTAAATTTCACCTTAGAACCTAGTTTAAAAACTTAACCATCCTGAACAGGTAATCCATCCAACATTCGAACTGCCGTAGGGGCGGGGTCCGATTAGGGGATAATGTGAATTCCTTTACATTAACGCTAGTCATAAAGTAATATTCATGTGAGTAATACAAATTAAATGGGCCTCTTGCTATATAGTTTATCTGGATTCCGCCATCCTGAAAAATGCATTTAAAAGTTCTTCTATAATTATTGTTTTTGAAAACTTGTACGAATTTAATGCAAGGTCGCCCCAAGAAATGAAGTTTTTTTAAGACACATTCTACAAAATAATGCCCCGTTTGTGCAGAATCCAAATCGGCATAGTAAAGCATATTGAAATATTTTCTCTATTCAACATGTGCCAAAGTTGACAGACAAAGGTTATTTAATTGAATTACAAATGTATTGGGATTAAGTTGATAAGGTTTGAGGTATTAAAATTATATTACATTCAATGTTTTGTTATAGACACCAGAATCAACGTCGAAAACATCAACAGTAAGTCTGTTTTATTCATTTGTAAAATTCGAGAGATGGAAAATTATTATATTATTTGATGAAAATAGAAATACATGGAGTATATCAATCCAGAATAAAATAAAATGTGGATTTATATATTTTTTCTCCTTTCAATAATATATATACCTGTATATATAGACTCAGTTACGATTGGACTCACTTATATATATATATAAACTCAAAAATACTTATATTATTACTTGATAGACCTCAGCGTCACAGACGATACATGTTCTCGCAGGAACACCAACTGTAAGTACAATTGTTGTTTTCTGTTTGCAGTATTTCCAAAATTAATCTTCCCTTTTACTGATAATAGTATCCACATTCGCCGACATGTTTTACAAAATTACGCGACTAAGAGTATTACCTTAAATTTGAGGTTTCATTTTTCATGGATTTATCAAAATTATATTACATTCAATGTTTTGTTTCTGAACAAAAGCCTACTGATAATTAAAGTCATTTTTATATTTTCATAGATCACATTCAAGCTAAGACCACCCGTAACAGAGTCACACAATACTTCTTCGTCGACTCCCACCACGATTTCATCATCATCGCCAAGTGGTATCCTGGCACTACCGCAACACTTAAAGCCAATGGCACAATCCCAGACAGCTGTGTCTCTGCTTCCTTCACTTCCATCTAGTTCTTCAACGACGGCATGGTCGCCTTTATCCACCTCCACAATATGGTCGACACAACAACAATCGGCGATATTAGAGACGTCTCAGACAATGCCCTGGTCATCGTGGCCTGAAGATTTGTCAGGAAGTCTTTCACCAGTAAGTCTTGTGGTTTTTGTATTGAGCATGTTATTCACTAAGTTTTACCAAATTCAGAAAATACATGGAAAACAATACAATGCAATTACTAAAAGATTAAACTCAGTGTCATACTTACGGTATGCTAATAAGTTTATTTTTGCAGTTATAAAGGCGTTCGTCAAACTAAATCAGCACCTCATTTAACATGAACAGCTTGGTACCAGTAATGCTACTGAGAAATTATCTGTCTTCACACTCAGACGTTGACATGTGATATGAAAACCTGCAAGTAAATCAGCTATATCATGGGATCATTGACGTGCTGAATTTTATTCTGACTTAGGGACTTTCAACAACGTTGCTGTAACCAATGTAAACCAACATTTGGTCCATCATATAGACTATTGTAAATTGCCAGACTTATATTTCATTAAACATCTTCAGTTTGCTTTGATTCTAGCTCGGATTTTTTGAAGTCTTCGTTAATTAAATTCTATGATATCATGGATTTTAAACACAATAGGCTTACCAACAAAGGATTCCTGGTGACAGCCCACAGAGAACGGTTTGCTTGGTCTGTGGCAAAACAATGGAAACTCAGGGTTGTTTATCTTGTGAACAGGATCAAGCCTATGCCCAAAGTCTTGCTATTGATCGTACAAGACAAGTATGTCAGACTCGAACGAAATATGAGTAATTGAATAATAAAAAAAACTTATCTAGAGTTACTGTGACGAGTAAATTTTGATTATAACGATGAGCTGTCTGTTATTAGAGTAAAAAGATTTAGTATATTAACCTGAAAGAAAGTATTTGTTTCTGGGATAAGACATTATGCGATTTCATCTGAAATCATTACATTTGTGAATTATTTTACCACTCTGATTAATGAACTAAAATGTATTTACTTCAAATGGCTACAGTTAGAAAAAAATATTCCATATACAAATAATCAAACATTTGCAATCATCGCATTTCATCGCTTAACATTGTATTCACTGACAGGAGAACGAGAGGACATCAGCAAGTAACCAATCAATATTTGACGATCTCCCAGAAATACTTTCTCCAATGGTATGTTCAAATAAATCACACAATTTTAATGAACATTTTACCAATATATTGCTAGTTATCTCAGCGCCATATCAAAAATTTGTATTACTTTTGATTTTAGAATAGTTCGTATTAATGAGGTTAATAACTTGATTGAAAATTTCCACAAGTATCAGAAATAGTCTGGAGATGGTGGTCTCACCGGACATTTGCAGGTAATTCAAAGGCCACGATCAGGTCCATAGGGTTGTTTAGTTTTGTAATAATCGCTGAAAAAGAGACATTGTGACAACGGAACAAACTTTCATAGTTTGCTTACAAGAGTTTCTTGCCGAATCATTATCTGTCATTTTATTTTTTATATGAATATTTTGGTACTGTACTAGTAAGATATTTAAAGTGTTATTTTTATCAGGTATTTTGTAATTGTGTAACATGTAATAAATAAGATTATCTGTTTCCAAAATAAAAATAAGCCTAATGTTTAATATGAACTTTCATTTTATATTATATTTTTTTCCAAAAAAATGATTAAAAGCTTTAGGTTATGATATGATAATTGTAATATATTTTGTATCACACCCTCTTACACTTCAGGGTGTCAGGCTTGTTATAATATGCAAATTGTTTGGTAATAACCTCAACATACATTTTGTTTTGGCAAATAAGGACTAGAATCTGCATTAATCTCTTGATTTCATATTTCATTTATTCAAAAGGCACTGAGACAGGCGAGACTTGCTGTTCTTGACAGTGCTTCTTTGGATTTACCTACAGTTGTAAGTATGTGATTCCTAGAATGACAAAGTCCACAAACAAATATCTAAACAGACTAAGGTCAGAAAACCATAAACGTGTGCCAATGATCTTCCAAAGAGCCGGACCAATGTGGTCAAAAGGACCCACAGTTGTCCAACTGTATCTCTTCAGAACTTACTTGTTAAATTGTTCAAATGATTAAGCATAAGTCCATGGGACCGAGAAACAGAACATACATGAGTCACATGATGTAGTCGCCCTGATTTAATTTTACAGAGAACGTTACCGATTTACGTTACTTTAATCTTTTTATTATCGAAAATGGAATATATTACATATTCCAATCGAAAGGCTTAAATTGCTGCAGCAGGAGTTTAAAACTAGCAATGTTAATCAGTTAATTAATTTTTTTATAAAAAATGTTTTTCTTTTCAGTCAACTGACAACAACGGTGAATACACCAGCCCTGCCCATCAGTATGTTTTTTACTTGTCGAAGATTCTACTTTCAAGATAAGCAACATGCAAAACCATTAAAACTAATCATGTTCTTTGTTCCAGGCCTGAAATGACGACACTGACTTCTGTACTATCTATGTTAAAAACCAACATAGATACAGAAGGAAGGAAAAATATCGTCAATGTCGACAGAGGTAATATATTAGATGGGGGTTGTCGCGCCTTTCCGAGGACCCGCTTCAATCATTGGGCACCTCTGTCAGTTGCCTTTGCAGGAGAACAAGGGATAGATAACGGAGGGCCAACTCGAGAATTCCTGCAGTTGACAATTGTGGCATTAAGAGATAGCAACATCTTTGAAGGTCCTGTATCATCTAAATCCTTGGCTTTGGATTATAGAGGTATGTTTTAGTTCAGATGCAATTTTTCCATCACAACAAGTTCGGGCACAAAAGGGTCACTGTAACGGGATGAGCAATTGCTGGTTTCCAAAAGAACAATAGACACTGGTTATTTACAATATATATAAATTTACATACAAAACCATTTAAATGGATATAGACATAATTACAAAAGTATATATCGATCTCACTCACTTGCATACCTTACAAACATATATTGAAAGTCTCAGTAAAGGTCCGCTAATAATTGGATCGGCACTGTGATATGAAATTTTTTTGTTGTTTTATTTTTAGCGTTACAAAAGGGGTTGTATGAAACTGCTGGAAAAATTATTGCATACAGCTTTGTGCATGGCGGACCAAACCCAGGCTTTCTTAGTCCAGTCCTATACATCGCTATTGCCAAAGGCGTGAATCACACAGAACCTGGGATTAATGACATTATGGATTATGAGACACGTGAAATAATTAAAAAGGTTGTTAAAATATGTTATCATGTTTCGATCTGTGAATGTAAAATTTATCATAGATATAATGTTTGTAAATAGAAGATGATAAGGTATATCAATACACAATGTATATGTACGAAGGATTTTGTGAAAACTATGGAAGTGCTTTGGACATGTGTGAAAAATTGCAACATTTTAACATCATTTTTCAATGTATTATACATGTATTTATATTTGGACACCCAACCAAGATCATACTAAAGTAAGGGTATCAGTTTGGGTCGTTACATGCAAAATATTTTGCAAACTGCATATTGTATGCTATTCAGAAAATTCGATTGTTTAGGCTCATGGTAATTTCAGAGGTCAAAGTAGTAATTCTAAAGTGAATTTTTTTCAGAATTAATTCCGTCTAAAATTAAATAAAGCATAAAAATTCAAGAACTACTAAATTTGAATGCAATAAAATGATTCAACTATGGTAACGTTATGGATGTTATTTTTTTCAATTCTGAAAACTCTTTGCATGGAAAATATCATCATTTGATCAATAAAAAACAATACAAAATAATTTGCTATTGGTGCATGCGCAATCGGTACTTCATTCAATATAGGACATAGTGTCACGGAATTATTTTCGGGACACAGTCAATTTTTTTTTTATATTTCTATCTTAAATTCCATTCAATGGTAGCAATGGTGTAAAGTAAGTAACTTTGGTAACTGAAGAAAAATACTAATTCGTCTGCTCCTGATATTTATTGAGAAAAAAAAACATTCGTCAGCGGTGGAGCATCTTTAACCTTGAGCGACACCGTACAAAATTAAAAGAAATCTTAAATGTACACAACGTGTTCAAAGTTGAGCATTCGTAAAAAGAAAAGGAAATAATAAATACAGAACAGTAGGGATTGCTATCCGAAATGGAAATCTTTAATTACATAAGCTCTGTGCTGCTGCAACTGCGTATAAAGCATCATTTATGCCCTGTATTTCAATAATTTTCACATCTTAATGCATCATAACTTTGGGTTTTCAATATAGTACTGAAAAAATATTATGTTAATTTTTTAACTTGAGATAAAATATCTCGGTAATCTTCTGATAAAATCATGCATACTATCTTATAAAATTTTGATGTATTTTCGATCAGCCTTGCTCAATGAATAATTAACTTATGTAGTTTGTTCTCCTTTTCAGGGTTATAAAGAAAATTATTTTGTACATTCCTACACCTGGATAGATTTTTTAACACGTGCTTCTGAGATTTCAAAATAAATTACGTATCCTATTTTTCATTTTTATCAACAAGATCGCAGATTCAATAGATCTGGCCTCATTCCAAAAAGAGCTTTTTGATATAAAGGAGACGGTGGCACTAGCAGGGTGTCTGCCATTGACATTCCGCCTCGAAGACAAACCGAAATTTGTGACGAGCATGTGCCATTTCTTAGCCATCGGCCGTGTGTCAGTGGCCCTAGAACAGTGAGTGAGAACCTTTTGAAACAAACTATATTCATGTAAACAAAGATAACTTAACTTTCATATTAACACTGATGGCCAAAGCCACCTGCTATAATTAAAGTCCTATCACCCCAGATACATACATGTAGTTACTTTTTATACAGTACTGGTTGTTCTGAAAAATGTAATTTTGGCAAGGATGTTTATGTCCATTTCTAATAGCTGTCTATGAATGATAATGCATTTTGTATAAAGGAAGATGGTCCATTTGGGCCCTCTGGCGGCCATGAACGATAACATTTACTTTTTGTTAAGGTATCCGGGGATTAGGTCATCATGACATGAAATGAAAATGAAATGGAAAATATAAGTTACTGTCAAAAAATCGATCACTATGATAAAATTTTTTATTATTCCAATTATTCAATAAATAAAGTCTATTTAGTGCCTGTTAAATGATAAAAATGTTATATTTCATGTTTCATCATTATGTGTTTCCCATGTTCCCATGTATATAGTCATTTCATAAATTATATGAATTACACACGTTTAATATAGCCTATCTACATTGTGATTTGTTAATTCATATTGAATAGTGTTCCTACACATTGGAACCGACCTTCTTTTCAACATACGAAATTTACTACGAAAACGCAAAACAATATCCTTAATTAAAACCATCTAAATACAGAGATTCGAGATACAACTTTTATAGCATTACAAGCTACGTTCAATACGGAAAAGAATTATCTACACCAGTAATCATCAGCTAAGAAATAAATAGACAAAGATACGGCTGATGCAACACGGTGCGTAAAATCAGTATCAATTATTATTATTACCGCCTTGTGTTATGTTTTACCATTTATTTAATTTCGATATATCTAAGCATACTAATTCATAAAAACAACAAAACTGGATCAAACAGAAATGTTACCCTTGTAATTAACCCTCTATAACTCACGAGGGCTCCGACGTGACTTTAAGCATATCCCATATCATGATAACCTAAACCCCAAGTATAAGTAAACAAAAACATTACTTACCGGTCATGAGCAACAGACTGTCCAAATAACCTCCACTTTTTATTTTTATGTATGTTTTCACAACTAGCATATCAATTAAAGCTTTGAAAGAATTACTAAAATACCATACCTGGCATCTGTTTTGGACTAGAAGTATAAAATATACCGAAAGTCTGTTTAACAATACTTTTTATTGACAGATTCCAGAAAGGATTGATGACCTGCTCTGTTCTGGAGCAAATTAGACTCCATCCTGAGATTTTTCAATCTCCATTCACAATGGAAGATGATCCATTAGACGCACTAAGCGTTGAGTCATTCTTGACCATTCCAAGTTCAGCATGGTCGGACCAAGAATCTAACAAATATAGAGCAGAGAGAAGAACCCAAGGATATTGGAGAGATTTCCTTCAAGATCTCGAAGGTTGGTTTGTAGATTTAGTGTGTTCGCTGTATATCATCATTTTTAAATGGTGGCTGAGACAGGTACATTGTAGTTACGGATTCAAGCATTCTGTCTAAATGTATACTGAAGCAATGTATATTCCACCTGTCGGGGAATAATTGTTTTCTAAACATTGTCTAGAATGCAGATGAAAAATGAGTTTTGTAAGGAACATCTTTTAACCAAAACCTATAACCTGACATTGTATAAACTTTCAACTTCATTAACTAGTTTCAAAGTTATCAGGGAATCAATATGTGGCAAACGAATCTATTGCATTGGTAACCAGTCTCTCCTGCCTCAAACGCTACTACTAACAGATCGAAGTTTCAACAAAAGCCATCAATCCATGTAAATCTAATACAACATTCGGTCAGACACACTAACAAACACTATAGGCACATCCGTTTTCCATGTAAACAAAACATTGTTACAGAACGTAAATTAATTAATTGGAATATGACGAATCATTGCCTTCATTGCTTTTTGATAGCTATGTTCATTTAATCTGGAAATGAAACGCAACAAAAGTGACATAGTGTCATTGACAGTGACTGGTGATATTGATTTGATGGAATTCCATCATTTTCACATTGCTCTAATCAAACATTTACATGTAAATAGTATTTCAAATAAATTGATGTAAGATATATAATTATTTAAATATGCTAATGATAATCGTTGTTCATTGCAGAAATGGACAAACTTGAAGATCTTCTTCAATTCGTGACTGGACTCAGAACTGTTCCTATTCTCGGTATGGTTCCATCTCCGAGTACATCCTTTGGCCATTATGACCCAGATGATAGCAGTGGCAATTTCCTATGGCAAACACCTGTGCAAATACATTGCGCATTCCAGTGGTAGAGGAATACGAAATATTCAAAACTAATATGCTGCGTACCTTGGAAATGGTTACAGCATTTACCAACGAATAGTCATTGGAGCAACAGTGATATTCTTTAAAATGAACAAAAATCACATTATGTTTTCGTTACATTTCAGTCCATATGACCCGAAGGTTCAAAATGACCATTATCATACTTCGTCCGACGTCGTGCATCGTCCGTATTTTTTCCTTCTAACGACTTCTCTCAATAACCGAAATATCCAGGGTATTCATATTACACATGCAACATGCCGGGATGATGCGCTACTAAGATTGTTCTAATTAATGACATTGACTTTTATTCAAATTCACAGAGGTCGAATTTGCTTATTATGAATAACTAAGAGACCTAAAGTCCTGATATGTGAGGGATAAATGAATACCAAATTTGTTCAAACGAATGTCATTGACCTCATTCAAAGTCACAGGGGTTAAAATGACTAAATATTTTTAAAAGTCTTCTTATGAATAACTAAAAGACCTAGATACCTCATTTTGCCCTGTGACATGCTCGGATGAAGAGCTACCAAGTTTCTGTAAACGAATGTCCTTTAATCTGCATTCATCGGAAAATCTATAACTGTTAGTGGAGGAAAGGGTGAACATTTTCACTCTATTTGATTCTTTCTATTGTTACAAAGTTGTTTTGCTTTGCTGTATTGTGACCGTCTGATGACCTTTAGGCCGATAAGCCTCTTGTTATTGAGTATTTCTATGTTTATCACACCAGGTTGATTATTATTTTAAATGGCATTTAAAACCACTGTAATACAAAAATGAAGGTACATAGTAATGTAATAATATTACGTGCCACATATATAATTATGCAGTATTCATATTTTAATGGCAGTTTTCTTATTTCAAATGTCTTAAAATATATAAATAGTAACTATACTTTCGTGTTATTCTTTGGTAGACATGGTCTTCACATTAACATTTGGTCAAGAGGATTTTGCTTTAAAATCTTATATAACATAGTTTATTTGTTATTCACATATGTCTTTTACATCCACTTTGTTTGTATATCGTGCATTTTGTTTAACTTTGTATTAATGAAAACGAACTATACAAAGAAGCTATATTCAGTTATGGAATACGGTATAATAAACATTTGTCATGGTTTATCATTGCTTCTGTTCATTTCCACATGCCTACAATGGTCTGCATTCTTCATCTCATTTATAAGCATACTATAATCTGAAATTTTAACTGTAGTCTTTTGACATTAAGCACTGAATGTATTGTCTGTAAAGATCTATTTGAGCTTATATAAATATTCATTGAGACTAATTACACTTTGCATTTAGCTTTTTACATCGGTACATATACGATCTCGGACGGGTTTGAACATTAGACTATTTCGATATTCATTTACAGATGTTTGTTCTTTAAAGTTATATATTAGATATAACACGATAACATGAGTAAATATTCATTGAGATTATTGCAATTTTGGCATTTAACCATGGCCAATTATAATCCTCAACATCTTACATCCGTTTGGTCTTTCAACACAACACTCGGTAATTCAGCCATTGTCTTGGCTAATGAGCATCTCCTGTAAATATTCTAAGTCAGACGTTTTGGTTTAAATGATATTTGTTATTAAGAGCGCAGCTCTATACGAAAGCCGCGTAGAGCTAAAATTCGTATGTGAGCATATGGATTCCAATACATTTTCAGTATCCCTTGGACTTTGAAATCGTGTCCCGTGGGAAAAATCTCGCGCCTTCATGCAGACAGCTAAATTTTGATTTTCGTCATCAGCACAACGAGATTTGAAATTTTCTCTATATGCAAAAAGTACATGTGTCATCAGGACACCACTTTGAAATAATATATTTAACTGTAAGTAATGTTTTAGATTAACAACACAAAAGACTAGAGCGGCAAAATGTATGATACCGGTCGAAAAGCTAAACTGTATTCAATCACTCCCCAGGGGGCATAACCATAGCGCCCAACCCAAGACTGGATTACCTTCCTGTAGTTATTGTCTACTCTCCGTTACGCAACGCTTCCGAAAATACAACGACTTAGGTATTTAAGATCGCACAACCCTAGCGGAGGAGAATTAGTATCAAAAGCAGGTAATGCCAGTCTATCCCCACAATTTTTAGAATGATGGAGGGGACCAGCAATGAACTCCCCGTGAGATATTAATACACCCGGCAACCGTCAAACCGTGACGTCCGGAAGTTTTTGGTGCCGAAATACTACGGACAATAAACCCCCGGCGCAGCTTTTAATCGAATGTAATGTATGCCAAATGTTAAGAGGGAGATCAAGGAAATCGAGAAAAATAATATGACGACAGCTGAGACACAATGTTGCAAATTAGCATTTACTAAAATCCATGATCGGACTACAAGTTTAAACAGTTTTAATCTCGTTCTGAGATTATAATCCTAACTATACTTACATTTTTACATGTAGCTGCGCTCATGAACCTAAATAAACCATGGAAATTTGCTTTAAATACATATTTAAGACGTGTCAGATACCTTACTAAGTAAAACATATGAGTTATTGTGCAAATTTGTCAAATAAAATAATTATAATGGAAATTCCATCCTTCTGTATGTTGAACCGGCCGGTCGAATTTTGCAGACTAAAATAGTAGTGTTGAACTTTAGTGACCTCCCACAATGCACTGCTGAACGTAAACAAAATGGTGGGTCGAAAACGTGGGTGAAGCGAACACAAACGACTTTCGATAGAAAACGGATTGCGACAAGAGTCAGTAACGTGCGCGATTTGGAAAGTAGGTAAATATAAATGAATCGCTGCAATGCAAGAGACGGGAATTACTTCCCACTTAATACTTGCGTGATGTATATGTGCAATTAGGTCAAGAACTTCCCTTCGCGGTGCCCTGTCTCGTTTGACTCCTCGCTTATCATTCCTACGCTTAACCCAAATTGTTTTATTACGGATATTAACAAATATGGCTTATACTTCTTATGCCAACTATCGTAAATTAAAAGTTAT
The DNA here is from genome assembly GCF_041381155.1 of Argopecten irradians. NCBI lineage: Eukaryota > Metazoa > Mollusca > Bivalvia > Pectinida > Pectinidae > Argopecten > Argopecten irradians. Next base: position 28,703 of record NW_027187499.1, on the reverse strand, counting down.
CTTAAAATGTGGAAAACTAATATTCCTTGTTGTGTCAGCAAGTTTGTTGTTCATTATAACCTCGCTTTCGACCAGCTTTCGTTTTGTGTTCCAAAAATAGAATATGACTGTCTATTTTTATCATTTTTCGGGTAGGTATTCCCCACGTTTTCCTGTCGTTTTAGATAACCAATCATTGTAATAAGATATTCAATAAACATATGAAAACCTTATCTAAGCATACAGAACAACTTATTTTAGGTTCATGTCCCTTTAAATTCATATTAACGACTATGGAACACCCAATATAATATGATACGCTGCATTAAAGGTACATAACCACGAAGCAAAATATGACATAAATGTATTGTTCTACATTCCTTATGAAACATATAATAATGACAATAATAATATTGACATTAAAAGTAGTTTAATTGATGCCCTTGATCAATACGATTAAGCATGTACAACATGTACGCTGTACCCATACCTGAGCCAAAGTCACGCGCGTTAAACAAATACATTACATAACTACAGAAGGAGCTGATGAAATTATTCTTTGACAAAAATATGCCTCTAATAAAGTAAATACACTTTTGTACGGGGGATTTGAGTAGTTCTACTCAAAAAAATCTTTACTACACTGGCAAGGCCAGGGTTTGGCATATGGCGGGCAGTAAGCGAGTTTGAGCATTTCACATACATTTCACTACAGTGAACTTTTCTGGCATAAATAGAAGTAAAACCAACTTATCTAATTTCTATTACAACTGGTTCGTTTCCTATATATGTGCAAATTTCAATGAACTGTTAGACTGAATTGTTCCTTTATCAAGAATCTTTTTTAGCTCACCTGGTCCGAAGGACCAAGGTGAGCTTATGCCATACCGTGGCGTCCGGCGTCCGTCGTCCGTCGTCCGTCCGTCCGTCCGTCCGTCAACAATCGACTTCTTCTCCATAACCGCTGGTCGGATTTCAACAAAATTTGGCTGGTAGCATCCTTATGGGCTACTAACTGAAAATTGTACAAATGATGGGGCTGACCCCCCAGGGGCCTGAGGGGCGGGGCCAAAAGGGGTCAATTTGGCTATTTCCATATAAACGACTTCTTCTCTGAAACCAAGCATGGGATAGCACCCATAATGCAATGGTAGCATCCTTATAGGGTGGGGATTCAAAATTGTACAAATGATGGGGCTGACCCCCCGGGGGCCTGAGGGGCGGGGTCAAATGGGGTCCATTTGGCTATTTCCATATAAACGACTTCTTCTCTGAAACCAAGCATGGGATAGCACCCATAATGCAATGGTAGCATCCTTATAGGGTGGGGATTCAAAATTGTACAAATGATGGGGGCTGACCCCCCATGGAGGCTTGAGGGGCGGGGTCAAATGGGGTCAATTTGGCTATTTCCATATAAACGACTTCTTCTCTGAAACTAAGCATGAGATAGCACTCATAATGCAATGGTAGTATCGTTATAGGGTAGGGATTAAAAATTGTACAAATGATGTGGCTGACCCCCCGGGGGCCTGAGGGGCGGGGTCAAAAGGGTTCAATTTGGCTATTTCCATATAAACGACTTCTTCTCTGAAACCAAGCATGGGATAGCACCCATAATGCAATGGTAGCATCCTTATAGGGTGGGGATTCAAAATTGTACAAATGATGGGGCAGACCCCCGGGGGCCTGAGGGGCGGGGTCAAATGGGGTCAATTTGGCTATTTCCATATAAACGACTTCTTCTCTGAAACTAAGCATGAGATAGCACTCATAATGCAATGGTAGTATCTTTATAGGTTGGGGATTCAAAATTGTACAAATGATGGGGCTGACCCCCAGGGGGCCTGAGGGGCGGGGTCAAAAGGGGCCAATTTGGCTATTTCCATATAAACGACTTCTTCTCTGAAACTAAGCACGTTATAGCACCCATAATACAATGGTAGTATCCTTATAGTGTGGGAATTCAAAATTGTGCAAATGATAGGGCTGACCCCCCGGGGGCCTGAGGGGCGGGGTCAAAAGTGGTCAATTTCCATATAAATGACTTTTTCTCTGCAACTTAACATGGGATTACGCTCATAATGCAATGGTTACATCCTTATAGGGTTTGAATTCAAAATTTTGCAAATGATGGGGCTGACCCCCCGGGGGCCTGAAGGGTGGGGTCAAAAGGGGTCAATTTAGCTATTTCCATATAAACGACTTCTTCTCTGCAACTAAGAATGGAAGAGCACTTATAATGCAATGGTAGCATCCTTATAGGGTTGGGATTTGAAATTGTACAAATGATAGGGCTGACCCCCGGGGCCTTAGACGGCAATAGATGCGAGGTCAAAAGGTCAATTAGGCTACTATTTTCATATAAATTACTTTGTCTCTGAACCTATGTATTGGATAGCATATTTGTATGGTATCAATAGCATCATTGTATGGTTGTGATTCAAAATTAAACTTTGGGAGTCAATTTTGCTTATTTTTCTAATTGTCTGAGTCTTGTGATAATTACTAACAAAAAACCAGGTGAGCGATACAGGCCCTCTGGGCCTCTTGTTCATTAGGGCTTTGGGGTTTATAAGTGTAACGTCCTATTAGCAGTCAGTGTCATGTAAGGACGTGCCAGATTTGTTGGTGGAGGAATGCCGCCGGAGTTCACTAAAGATACCACCGAACTGCAGTCCGTACCTGGCAACTACCCCACATGGGATACGAACTCGCGTATTGTCTAGAAATATTATCTAGACAGGACGTTTTACGGATGACGGTTTGACCAGTAAGAATATGCCATGGCAACCTAAGAATGTCGTCAGTGTTTATTATATTTAGACAAGACGTTTTACGGATGATAGAATATTGATTTATACTGCATCTTTGCAATTTTTACCAAGACGACTGATTTCTTCTTGTAGAGAAATCGTTTTGAAGCAAAATCGACATATGCTGTCGAAACGTCTGTCGACGTGTGTGTAAGATGTAGCGTTTTTTTCATGGCATGACGAAGTCTATAAGATGTGATGTTACAATACATTGTGCCACGTCGCTATTTAATCAGTAGTAAAGTAGCGATATATAAAGGCAAAAGGTGACCCTTATACGTTTTCATAAAATACAGATATGATTAATTTTCGTTTTTTTTTCGGGGCGAAAAGACGAACAGACGAAATGGCACAAATCAGCCACCGTATTAAGCTAACCAGAAAAGCAAACCAGATTATAAAACAATTACGTTTCATCTTCTTATGCACAGTTTCTGATGTCGGTCAAGTGAAGCGATTCTGATTTTCAATATTACATGAAATGTTACATGCCGTTGATATGTGGCGATTCTTTCAGAATACATGATTTGAAGATATGACAGCAGTATTTTTAAGTTGGTCAAAAATCCAATATGGCCGTTATGACATCATTTCCGGTTTCAATCACAAGTCAATACCTCGTTAACGACTTGACCCTTTTTCATTCTTGTATATGTTCTGTTGAATCAGAAATGGAACAAATAACTAATGTAACACTTTTCTGTTAAAACGTCAACTTCTGGTTGGAAATCAGGGTCAAAGTTGAAAAGTGCATTTTTTTTCGAGAAAGAAAACCACATTCAAAATCTTCGTCTCAACTTATTATGCAGGTAGCATGCTAGAACAAATGGCTACCATGTTTGTTTATAAGAATTACCTTGACCTACATAGAAGGTCGCATGGGCCAAAAAACTCTTAAATATTGAAACGACTTCGTAAAGTTCTGGAATGCCTAGAGACCTATAAACGGTTACTAAATTTGTTACTATGAATGATCATGACCGAAATTTCCTGTTGGTGGAAAGTCCGTCAAATTGTCCATAGAAAATTTCTAGATCCAATGATTGTTTCACGTTAAAAATTTCAACCTTTTTTTTACAGTTGTTATATAGAACAAATTCGCAAACTTTCACCTAAGTGGTATGGGGGAAATCTGCTCCTTCGACCTAAATGCCACCGTTTTCATAAACCAAAAATAAATACACAAATTGGTGGTAAACTGGTTTCTAGATACACAAGATATATCTAACAAATTACCGTCATTTCACACTAAAACAACTAACTTATTATAGCTACATGTAAGTTAAACTGTAAATTTACCCGTATATCATGTACACGAACATGCTAGTTTATTCAACAATAGTTTTTTGTAAGTATGGAATATTCTTCTCGTAACAAGACGAACATTTTCAGTTTTTATCTTCTTTGTGATTTACTATTCAGCTTTCGTACACCCTTCTTCTCGTTAAAACATCGCGTATGAAATGGCGGCAATTTACAGCTTTTTTTTAAATATTATACCGACAGATGTTGATATGATATATTAAAACAATTGTTTCTTTTAAGACTACAAATTGACTCTTAACTATATAATTCAATACTGATTCTAGCTTTACCGTTTTTTATTAAATAAGCACACTTTTACATATTACAATGCAAGTCATAATTGGCTAGAAGTACATGCCATTCACATAAAACATAATCCCATTATTATGTAATAGGCGTGTAGTAAACCCAAATAAGTCGTAGGCAAACGTTTGTAGAATTTGGTTCACGTGTTTTTAATTTTTCCATGGTCATGGCAATATCATCTCGATACTGGGTTATGGCCAGCACTATTTGTCAACTGTTCTTTTACAAAATTTTAATTTGTTTCATAGAAAAAAATCTTGAAACAGAACAACCTACGATATCAGCAATTGGCGAATATGATTCAAAATTGCACAAACTGTTGTATCGTCCTTTACTATCCATAAACTCATGTACTTGCAATTTCTCATTCTAATACAACAAGTCAGTTAATCAGTAGCTACAGTGATACAATTGTATACAGTGTAAAATCCTTTTACTTTAATTTTATAAATAAATAGTATTTCAATATCTATGATTTTTTCCATTTCTTACATGCACAACATAGTGTATACTTATTTGTTGTGATATGAAATTTTATTATCAACATTTTATTATTCTATTAAATTAATATGTAGACTTATGTTTCCGGCAATATTTACACGTACATTGTCATTTTATTATTTTGTTTATTACATCATCCATTCCTAATTAACACCTCAGCATATCACATATACATATACTCTTAGTATTGTATTTTGAGTAAGAAAAGTGTCTTTCTGACTTCTTTTCTAATTAGTAGTTATCTGATGAAGTAATTGGTATTTGCTGTCATGAAACAGACTTATCGTTGAAGTGCCGTCCAATTTTCATCTGAAACCGCAAGGCATCGTGAAAGCATGCATGTTATATGTTAGTCAGAGATACATGTATGTACTTAGACAATGTCTGGTTTAGGCCTAAATCAGACATCTAGCTGTCATTATGACCAAGTCTGGTGTCGGGCTAGTTATATGTACATAAGAGGGAACTATATGATATAGTATTTGAAATAAAAACTTCTGTTTAATACATAACGTGTATCTGTCTATAGACAAAAAAATGATCGTGTGCAGGTATAATCTCCAAAAAAGTCTTTTTACAGGAAACAAGTATTTTATCATACGGCTCGTTTGATTACAACAAACAACGACGCAATTTCTTGTCGTAAATGTAAATAAAGGGACCTTGCTGATACGACTTCATCTACCGGATCTATATGTCCTTTTCTCATAATTTCTATACAAAGTCGATACACGTCTTCATCACATGGAATGGCAGTTCGAAATGTTACTTCCTCTGTACACAGATTTATATCTTCATCTGCAACTTGACATAGTTTATCACTGGAGCCCCAGAGGTTAGGAGTATAATACATCGAATTCGGACGACCATGCGGTACTTGATCGTTACGGGAGGGTCTGATGTGGTGGGAATTCCAAACTGCAACTGTCCTGTCTAGCTCATTCTGCAAAAAAGAATTACATGTATGTTAATAGTAATAAGTATGTGTAAATACTATTTTGTGAACTGCTAACACACGCGTATCAATTTTGCATGCATAAAACTACATGGCTTTGTTGAAACGATATCGACAGTTGGTTGGAAAATCGTCCAAGAAAGATAAATAGAAAGTCAAACTGAAACATGGTTGCTCCCGATAACCATTGGGAAAAGGATTTAGCTGAGCACAGGGATCTGAAAATTAGTCACATTTTGTATCAATTTAGACTCACCAGAGTGCCCGTTTTACAAATCATATTGTACATGGTACTATGTACTCGTATATCAGGTAGAAAGATTTTACCGGGTATTGCTCTTGACCCATAGAACGTCTAAAATGGTCTATGAGCACTCTGATGAGTCCTAATTGATTTACATTGAAATTAATTCTCAGAACCATATGGATCCGATATCAACAATGATACATTTGGTAGCCTTCACTTCATCACATGGTGACGAAACTAGCGTACGAGTGCACCGGGTTTTTCTGCTCTAAGATACTTCGTTAAAGATGCTCCACCGCCGACAGAGCATAAATGATATTCATCATTTGAACAAAAATTGGTGTTTAATCGTGTATATATATATGTCTAATTAACACAAAAAATAAAATAAAATAATTTAGTTCGCCTTCGGTGCATGCGCAAAGTAGTACTTCATTCCATATAGGATATACATGTAGTGACACGGAATTTTTTCGGGATGCAATTAACTATTTTTCAAATTTTTAACTTGAAGTAAAATTAGAAGTTCAAACTTTTCAATGGTGGTAATGGTGTAAAGTAATTTACTTTTGTATCTGAAGACAAATACTAAATCGTCTGCTCCTGTTTTTGATAGTGAAATAATACCGCTTGTCAGCGATGGTGCATCTTTAAAAGTTAGATGCTAGAGAATTTCCAGCTATCAATCCCTGTTTCGCCACCGTATATGAACATGTAACTTAGTGGAAACTTAAAGACCGCGGTACACGCATGTACCACAGGGATCTGAGAATTAGTTACATATTATATAATCATGGACCCACCAGAGTGCCTTAAGACCATTTTTAGACGTTTTAGAGGTCTAGATCAAAAAACGATAAAAACAAACATACTCTTCATTGTACTATATATACGAGTTGCCGATATAATTTTCACACCCCACCCTCACTTACTCGCTTAAAAGGGGACATGATATCACGTCAAAATACCAATGATTAGCACCACAATGTGTAAACGATTTGATTTACCATAACAGAAAAAAACTTTCGATAATGATTTATCAATTATCAAGTACAATATTTACTACTTGTCAAATCATTATTATATCACAATGACGGTTGTAGTTCGAATTTTTATGATATTGAGAGATACAGAGGAAATTAATATTTCATTTAAATTACGCAGTCAAATATTATCAAACATAATTATCCCCCACAAAACGCGTTTGTGGAGGATATTAATTTGGGCTCCGTCCGTCCGTCCTTCCGTCCGTTCGTCCGAGATTCTTTTCCGGGCTGTAACTCAAAAACCTTTAAACGCAGCTCATTGAAACTTTCTGTATATCATACATGTGCCCTAGTGATGCCTTTTGCTATTGTAGACATTCCATGTTCGGTGTTTTTCTATTACCATAGATACTTAGTGAAAGATACCAAATTACTGTTTCCTTTTGTTTGCCGACTATAGCTCAAAAACTTTTCAACGTACATGTAGCTCTTTGAAACTTGCAGACAAGTGCCCTAGTGGTGCCTTTCGCTATTGTGGACCCTCCATGTTCGGTATTTCTTTCTGTTACCATGGAAACTTAGTCAAAAATACCAAATTACTGTTTCTTTTTGTCACCTGCTGTTGTTTTTTTTCTTCAGTTTTACAATACATTTTTAGTTATACTTTAATACTTTGAGCTTGAGATATACCTGTATCAGTGTTTTCATACCAACAGCGTGGCGAGGGGGATAATGCCACGCTTTGCGGCTTCTTGATGATGTTTTGAATACAGAATTGCTAAATCAACGGTCATTTTTATCATTTGTAAATGATACGTACTATCTTTAAGAAGGTCTATTAATTATAAAGCTTAACGTATTTTTCTTTATTCTTTCCTCAAAAATCCCCACCAACTTTCAATTCTTTGATTTGCAGTGCTTGCCCCAGCAATGTATGGTGTCCTTGTCTGATTGTTACGATGGAAAAAAATCTGGAAATCGCGCAACTTTCCATTTTCAGTACCATGATCAGTTCTGATTATACAAGGAGTACCAGAACATTCTTTTACTGCCTCCAAAAAGTATCCTCCAACTATTTTTGGATCGTTGTTAGAATAATACACGTTCATCCAGATAATCTGCCTCGAATACCCATCTATGCATCCGTGAATGCACATACCAAAAGGTTTGATTTTATCATAGCCGTCAATATGCCAAATATAATTAGGCCCCTTTGCAAAATAGGCCCTACGCGTTAGACGGCGAGATAGTCTCGTTTCTACACCAACAGGGTCTATTTCTCTTAGGATTAGACGTACGTCTTCTTTTCTAACGCTTAGTCCCATTTGTTTGCATTTTTCGTACATAATTCTATATCCATGAAGTTTTCCCGAATTCCGAAGCTCGTTACTCACCGTCGAAACAATTTCACCTAAATCAGTATATTGTCTTCGGCGCAAATTCATACCCACAAGTTGTCTTTTCAGCTGTCTCTCACTAATAATAAAGTTATGTCTCTCAAACAAAAGAGCCACTATATTCCTGTATGTTAATCCAATGTCAAAGTATAGTTTTATCAGAAAGTCACGTTCATTCGTATCCGCCATAGCTAACTGATATAGATAAAGCTAGAACATTCAGCTCAGATAAGTAAACGGACGAATTGACAAACCGTTTGCACGGATTGGTAAACCGTGCACTCAAATTAGTAAACGTGCGGACGGATTGTCAAACCGATTTCCTCCCAGTATATTTTACCTACGTTGTGCTTGTTTGAACGAAATTGACTTCGTACAAGAAAATAATTCTGACAGCTTTTTCTTACAATTTGTCCCCTTAAAGTTAATTATGGCAGCAGCAATTTGATTGGCCAATTTCAAAGATCACCTGGACATAACCCTAATATACATCACAGTGATCTTAACTAAAATGTGATATGCACTGTTTGTTTCTCTGTTTGATTTATTAACGTCCTATTAACAGCTCATGGTCATGTAAGGACGGCCTCCCATGTATGCGGTGTGTTGCGTGTATGTTGTGCGAGGTGCGTGTTTTGGGAGACTGCGGTAAATTCATGTTATGTCTTCTTGTATAGTGGAACTATTGCCCTTTTTATAGTGCTATATCACTGAAGCATGCCGCCGAAGACACCAAGCAACACACCCCACCCGGTCACATTATCCTGACAACGGGCGAACCAGTCGTCCCACTCCCCGTTTGCTGAGCGCTAAGCAGGAGCAGAAACTACCACTTTTATAGACTGTGGTGTGTCTCGGCCAGGGGACAGAACCCAGAGCCTTCCTCACAGGGGCGAACGCTCAATTCAAGGCCATTAAATGAGGCGGTGCCAAGGGAGGCATTAGGAAAGATAAAGTCAGATAGGAAGAAGAGAAAAGATAAGATCCTAAATTTAGTCGCCTTTCTACGATCATGCAATAGGGGCAGCAGGTACAATTCTAACGCCCTACTTGCAGGGCCTACGGACAACGGACGCCGCGCCATGAGATAGCTCACCGGCCCTTCGGGTCAGGTGAGCTAACAAGGATTTAGTGCTATTAGTATCTGAAAGAAATTTGAATCGGAAGGATTGAATGTTACAAGTGCTCAAATATATTATGCTTTAAAACTTAAATCTGGAAATTTAAGTGTTGTAAGAGATTCTCATGAGCGAAGGAAAACGAAAATCACCGACTATGTATATAAACTTATTGATAAAACGAACACTATGTCGTCAACGGTCAATTAACAAGAACTAACGAATTTAGGATGTGATCTCAGCAAAACTTCGGGTTTTAAAACGAGTTATTAAAAGGGCATGATTAAAAAGTGCTAAACCAATATAAGGACAAATGGTTTGTGACGTAAACAAAACCAAACGTGTTAATTTTCGCAAACAGTTGATTGAAAAGCAGTGGCAATTTTAATGACGTAATCTTCACCGATGAGAGCACAATCCAAAAGGCTGTATACATAATGGACAACGAGAGATGCAAACTGTCTTTCCAAAGCCAAATCATCCGCTAAAACTCAATGTTTGGGCTGGCATTAGCCGCAGAGGTTTGTTTGATTAATTAACGTCCTATTAACGGCTGTGGTCATGTAAGGACGGTCACCCATGTATGCGGTGTGTTGCGTTTATGTTGTGCAAGGTGTGTGTTTTGGAGACTGCGGTATATTCATGTTGTGTCTTCTTGTATAGTGGAACTAGGGCCAACATAAATAACAATTTTCGACGGAATGATGGAGTCAATGCTCTTTACGTTAAAAATACTAGGCGAGAACATAGTTCCCTTCATAATCTGTGATAAGCAAACTGAAGGCGAAAGATATTCAATGTGCACTATCATGGACAGAAACAAAGCTTGTCAATCTGTTTTCTAAATATTTAGGAGATAATTCCGAAATGATTGCAGCGAGCAAGAAGCAAAGAACGCCAATACCACTTAAATGCCAGTGTGCGAAGATTTAATTTCGTCGAAGTATCCAAAGGACGTGCTAAACGCCATTATAGCGGGAGTATATCTTGGCCAAACTGAAAAAACCAGAAGGTGGTACTCTGATGTAGTTGTAGACAATACGATTAGACTTAAGGATGATGTCGAGACCAAACTTGAATGGTTTTCAATGCCAAACACCCAAGGAAATCAAGTGAGGTTTCATTTCATCGATGCATGCCATATTTCAACATGTCTTCGTTCAAAGGTGTGTACTACAGGAATAGCTGGGCTTCGAAAAGGAGGGAAGCTGCGTTGTCGTCCTCCACAAATTTAAACATCAATATGGTGGATGAGTGTGTCGACAAACAAAGGTTCAGTTTGCTAAAACGGTTTTTGCAGATGATGTTCAGGAATTTATGAGGGCAAACGTGAATCGTTGATTTGTGAACTTATAAACGAATGGTTTGCTGCTGAAGATGACCCAGGGATTACTGCACTGCAGCGTTGTAAACAACTGAGAGAATGGCTATTGGAGAATGTACGTTTTGATTGTTTCCCACCTCATACCAAATACACTGTATATCAAAGGAATCCCAATAGTCACTTATGAAGGTCTTTTGGTAAACATAGAACGCAAACAACTGCAGATGTTTCCGTACTGTGAAGGGCAAAGTTATAACGTACGGGCGACTGGATCACAGGAAATCGAACAGTTTTTCGGTACATTCAGACATATGGATCCTACTGGTAGTGGGACCATAAGCCAGATGATATTCCTATGAGGTTAGGAAGGGCAGTTGAGATCTGCAACTGCAGATGTGACTCATCAAGGTATAGTGCAACATTTAATGTCAATATGTTATTAAAAGATCGGCTCCTACCATCATAATATATAGATATAGATTTTGCTAAGTAATGTACAACATACTAACATGTACATAAAATATAATACATTACACTTTTTGCACTACAAATGTAGTCATAAAAACAATGCATATTTTTGTCGTCCTTTTAGGAGCGCAAAAAACATGTTTGAAATAAAAATTAAATACACAGATTCGATTACGTACTATAAAACTTTTGGTTTTACAGAGAATACTTTTTTGACACAACGGAAAGAACGCTGGTGGAAAAGAGGAAGAAAAAAGAAAAACATCGATAAGCTCCCCGAATCGTCCATCCCGTGGCGAAATGGGTGTGTACGACAATATCACAGAACTGATGAATCGAAGCTGCATAAACATAAACGGCGAGGATTGCCAGATATCCCGGACTAAATTAAATCTCCTGTTTGTCATACGTACTATGAAAGTCTGATCGAATCGAATTGAAAAAAGTGAAATTATAACGGCTTAGTATTTTGTCTTGTTATAACGGCTAACATATAGATATGTCATCACTACAATTTAGAGTGCCGTGATTTAGACTTCAGCATGTCATAATAACAACACAACTATATCGTTCTTTCGAGATACTTAGTCGTTATTACGAGATAAAGTTTTCATTAGGAGGGTCTTTATAAGGAAATACTAAGTGGTTATAATATGACACATGCAGGCTTTTTTATGAAATGATGCATGCACAACAAAGTGACCAGTTTTAAGAAATAAAATGTACTTATAACGCAGGTTGATTTTGTACCAGTTTGTACGTTCATATTTTTCTCATTTCAATAATAGAATAAAGAAAAACATAAAATAATTTCCGACAAAACTATTGACAAATATAAAAGCGTTGTTTAAAATAGAATAAGTGCATTATTTGTGTGACTGTTCTGGGCACAATTTATTGCTTCAAATGTGTACAGACTTTCTGGTGTCTGTGGAGATTCGGTCTCCATTTATATATGGCACCGCAAACACAGCTGTATCTCTTTCCGGTGTGGGCACCGGCGACATGCTCTTTCAAAGTGTAGACTAGAGCTGTATTCTGTTGTGACATGTTTTGCATATAGATTTCTCGTGGCCTGTACAACTCTTCTTAAGGAACGGTAAGTTCCTGCTTTGGACGTAAACTTATGTTTACATCCTTCGCATGCAAAAGGTTTTCTTCTGTGGAAGTTCAGGTTGGTTTTGCATGTGACCCAACCTAGTAAAGTCTTTGTCACAAATGTGGCATTTAAATTTTTAGCTCACCTGGCCCGCACGGGCCGGTTTATGTCATGGCGCGGCGTGTCGTCCGTCCGTCCGTCGTCCGTCCGTCAACAGGATTTCCTTTAAATCGCCTATAGTCATAGTTCTGCATGGATTTGTAACCAAATTTGGCCCCAAACATCCTTGGGGGATGGGGGGACAAAATTGTGTTTTGGCTCTGTCCCCCCGGGCAGGGAGGGAGCGGGGGCCCATAGGGGAAAATAGATGGTAAATCCTATAAATCGGCTACTTGTTCCTAGAGTTTCTGCATGGAGATTGTAAAACCACTCAATTTGACCGCAACATCTTGGGTGGAAGGGGGGAAAACAGAAACTTGTATAAATTTTGCTCTGGTCCCCCAAGGGGCAGGAGGGGGCGGGGCCAAAAGTCGGTAATAGGAGGTTAAATCCTTTAAATCGCTACTTGTCCTGGAGTTCTGCATGGATTCTGTAACCAAAATTAGCCACAAACATCCTTGGGGGAAAGGGGAACAGAAACTTGTATAAATTTTGGCTCTGATCCCCCGGGGTCAGTGAGGGGCGGGGCCCATAGGGGGAAACAGAGGTAAATCCTTTAAATCGCTATACTACTCATAGAGTTCTAATGAATTGTAACCAAATTTGGCCACAAAAATCATCCTTGGGGGAAGGGGAAATTAAGAATGTGTATAAATTTTGGCTCTGACCCCCGGGGGCAGGAGGGGGCGGGGGCCCCAATAGGGGTAATAAAGGTAAATCCTTTAAATCGCTACCTATATGTCATAGAGTTCTGAATTTAAATACAATTGAAGGAATGTTAACTAAATTTGGCCACTAACACATCCTTGGGGGGAAAGGGGAAATCAGAACTTGAGTCATAATTTTTTGGCTCTGATTCCCCCGGGTCAGGAGGGGTGGGGCCCAATAGGGGAAATAGAGGTAAATTCCTTTAATATCGCTACTTGTCCGTAGAGTTACTGAATGGAATGTAACTAAATTTGGCCAGAAACTTCCTTGGGGGAAGGGTTGACAGAAATTTGATATAAATTTTGGATTTGACCCCCCGGGGGGCAGGAGGGGCGGGGCTCCAATAGGGGTTAATAAAGGTAATCCTTTAAATCGCTTCTCGTCATAGAGCTCTGAATGGGAATGTAACTGGTGGTGCAAAGATTTGGGCCACAGGGAAACATCCTTGGGTCGGAAGGGGTACAGAATTTGTATTTTCAATTTTGTAATCTTGACCATTACCGGGGGGGTTCAGGACATTTGTGCCCGCTAGGGGCGGGTCCAATTTATCTCTTTTAGTCTGCTTAACTATCGCCATTAGAGTTCTATAGGTAACTATTTTTTTCCTATTCCTATTTCGTGCATTGTTTTCGTTCTGTTTTCCGGCGGGATATAGAGCCTTCTATTTTTTTTCCTGGAAATGTTCCCAAATTTGGCAAAGAAAACATCCATTTGGGGGGGAAGGGGAACAGAACTTGTATAACTTTTGGCTTTGAGTCCCCTGGGGCAGGAAAAACGGGAGCCCGAATTTTTAACAAATACAGGTAAATTGTTCCTTTATCTAAAAGGTTTAATAGAGTTTCTATCATGAATTGTAAACCAAAATCGGCCCAAACATTTCTATTGGGGACATTGGGAACAAAACTGTATAGAATTTTGAAGCATACTCTTGCTTCCCCCAAGGATGGGCCGGAGGGGGGCGAGGCCCAATAGGGCACAAAAGAGGTAAATCCTTTAAAGCTCTACTAAATCCTAGAAGTTTTGTAATATCAAATTTGGTCCACCTATTGGGCCAACATCCTGCCTTGGGGGGCCAGGGGAAAGAACCTTGTATAAAAATTTTGGCTCTGATCCCCAGGGGCAGGGGGGCGGGCCCAAAGGGGATAGTTTAAGGTTAAATCAATTTAATTCCTACTCATATCAAAGTCATAAGCGATGAAATTAAAGTAATCTATGGGATCTAAACTTGGCATACCAAAATATTGGCCCACAAACCCCTCCTGCCCCCGGGGATAGGATAGACAAAATTTATAGCATATTTCACTGTTCTGGGCCCTCCTCCAGATTCTGTTTGGCTGACAATATTGGGATTTACATTTTCAGGTAAATTAGGACAAGTATCTTTTGTCCTAGGTTTTTTTTTACCCCTTATTGGCTGAAATTATTACTGTAAATTTGGGGAACATAAGGTATCAAGCCTTGGAAAATTTATAAAGTGGAATGATCCTGTTACATGATTCGTCCCCCCAAATTTTTTTCCTGGTCGGGAGGGGTGGAATTTAGTTTACAATAGAATTTGAGATGCAAAATTATGGATAAAAGTATTCGATTTATAGGAATTTACCCTCTATGAGGACCCCATATTTGAGACTTTTACTTCCATCCAAAAAGTAGGGTGGGGGGATCACATGTTGCAAAATTATTATACAAGTTAACTATGTTTCAAGGATGTTTCCATTTGTGGCATAGTTCAAATTTGGTTTAGCAATCCATGTAAAAGGCTAATCCCAGACTGGGCTCATTCTAGCGATTAAACGGTCACCAATGTTTCGGTATACAATTGTGACTGTACAATTATGACGATTTGCATCGCCGCGGAAATTATGATCATAAGCTAATATTGCACGATCCAGGTTCGTGCTTTTACAAGAAAAGTTCTATACAAAACACATTACAAACATTAAACAAAGATCGAAGTCTTTCGGAAAGTAACAGTGTCGGTAAAATATTTCAACGACCCTACACTCATTATTACATGCTAGTCAACTTACCAGGCTTTTGAAACGTTAGAATCCTCAGGATAGGAAAAATATATCTAATACTTCGATAGCGCTTAGATTCTGTATAATTTGGGCAGAATCTGCTGGGCTCTGCTCGCGCATTAGCCCGGCGATACTGTCCAATTGCCAGAGATACCATTAAGGAAATCATCCTCCATGTAATCGTTACCGTAAAAACAATTATTACTGGAAAAGTATCTGTTAAATGGTCTTGCAACAACTTTCCAGCAAATAACTAACACAAAAAAAAACAAAGAGATCCCGAGAGGGATGGCTGCACCAAGAAATTATGATCTATTTAGTTGACAATGGTAAGTGGGATGGATTTTTAGGAGCTTCTCAATTTAAATTTTACGAAATATTGCAAAGAATAAAATGTTGTATAAGAAAGTTCCGTACTTTTCAGTCTGGGACAAGAGAAAGTATAAAAAAACAAAATAAAACTTCAATTATCAATTTCGTCACGCGGTAAGATGGTTGGCTGTCAGGCTATCTGTTGACGCGATCAGTCCATCAAAATGTAATATGTACTATCAACCAGGACCTAAGTTGACCTGCACATAAAATTTGAGACAGATAACTTATAGACACTGTCTTGGAAATAACGGTAGGCAAATTTTATTCATTTATCAAAATGATGGCAGAGATCCGTCCTGAATCAAACTGTTCGCGCAGGAAGTCCACAATCTTGGACATTAAAATGCAAATACTTATTATCACTTCGTTTTGAATAAAAGGATCTGAGAAAATGCATCTTCATTAGGGGTCATATCCATGATGAAACTTTTGAAATGGCCAATTATATTGACTTTGGTTAACATTTTGACAGTGAATTTCTCGGGAAAATAGTTCGAGAAAATGCTGTCCGACTTTTTTGGTTTACGGAAGTCCATATGGGCCCAAATAACACAACAAAGTTATGGAGGCTAATAATAATTGCATATTTTATACTAGGACGAACAATTATCGTTTTTCAAGTCATGTGACAAGTGTATAAATTGTAAAATTATTAGCTTGCCGTAAGACACACGAAATTTTATTTCATGTAAATAAAGGTCATCTGGAGATTGACGTAACCAACATTACGGGAAGTGATATTGTCAGATCTTTTATTAAACGGTCAAAAAAATGGTTATAAGGATCTGTATTTTTTACCAGCACTTTACTTATAATTTCAAAGACCGTGGTTATTAAGATCTGTTTAATCAAAGATTGACGATATATCTCCATAACCTAATCTGGTCGGATTTCAACAAAGCTATTGACTGAAATAGCATCCATTATGGGCTACTAACTGAAAAATTTTACAAGTGATGGTGGCTGACCTCCGGGGTATTAGACACCGAAAATAGAGTGATCAAGATTTTTCAAAAAGGCCAATTAGCTACTATTTTCATGTAAATTACTTCCTCTCTATTACCTATGTATTTTTATAGCATAATTTGAATTTCAGGTATTAATAGCAGCATTTTTTCGAACCGAGCTTACATGATTCCATTAACCCAAATCCGATCTAACTATTTGGATCTGAATTTTGCTACTTTTAGAACCCCGTCGCGCTGATAACAACGAAGTCAATGGGGACAACCTTACGTATCTTAAGGAACTTTGTCTTTATCGGGTCACATCAAAAATGAGCAATGGTAATTACACGCCTGAGCGCAAAGATGAAAATCGCTGAAAAATACACACGTCTCAAAGCAAACATCTCCATAAATCTATCATGCGTCAAAGACAGTTTTGTTAAAGACCTCTGGGGGACATTATTTAAATATTATTCAACCTAGCTCTGAGATTAATGCAAACACCTCGACACATATTATTTTCGAAGCAGAATATCGGTCTTTTAATCACTAAAAACGTGTCCTGTATAATATGCTAAATAATAGATTTTGCTGAAGTCGCCACATGAAACTGTCCCGTTTTCTGATAATATGTACTGAGGGTATAGGACTGTTGAAAGAAGCAATATTTACAGTTCATAATATCTGATATTCGGAGATCTATACGATGCTTATTTTTAGAAATTATTGAAACTGACATATCGGTCACACTTAAAACTTTAGGGGTAACGGTATCTTAAAAAATTACAAAAATGTGGATAATATGACGCCAAATTACTTAATTGTTAAATTTATCTGATACTTGGTATAAATAAATATTTTGTGTGAAGCATATCAGCAAATGATAAAGCGAGCTAACCCCCCCCCCCCCCCCCCCCCCCCCCCCCCCCCCCAATGAAATATAATTTTTTATATTGAAGTCTATTGAAGCAGTCTCCATATCGTCCGTCTTTTTTTTCCACTGCGTGGGCTATTGGTCACATCATTTATTCACCGAAAATATGTCAAGATTTTGAAATGGTTTGTCGCTTCGTAAAGATTGCTGAAATATTGCAACGTTTGTTTTCCCTAACTAATCATTCAGGTATCAAAAGGGAATACTACCGAACATTACAGATACATCATTAACTATTATCGTAACTAATTTTTTTATCTGTCCCTACTTTGGCTTATTCGAAGTTACTGTAATATTGTTTCGTTCGTTTTTACGTCACTATAATATGTTTTCTAAACATCTTTGTTCTTGCATTGTCAACCAGCGTGGAATGTTTGCTGAAGCAAAGTAGCTTCTTCTGCGGCAACCCTTACCAAGCAAGGCACTACAATCTCCATGGAGTTACCATTGTACTCTTTCCACTAAGTACGTTTCTGTGTTAAAGTTATCTATAATCTAAAAACTTTGCAGTGACAATATACAAGAATACTACCATAAAACTAGTTAAAGATGTAATAGGCATCCGATGTAAACAATAGAAAAAATGTTCACGGCGATCAATTTTAAGCCACGTGAAATTGAACGTCGAATACATGATAGACAGGATCACTGAGGGTTTTTAACATAATGTTTAGCTGATAGCGTTAGTTGTTGTACAGTTTTACATGTCAGTTCACTAAATAATTTCTCCACAAGATTTAACACACATCATAACAATTGAAAATGTGTCTTAAAAATAATTCTGATAAACAATAGCACAGATGATCATATGCAAACATTTTAATAAAGTACAAATCAAATGCGCTTGGTAAGTTATACATATGCAGGGTTGCAGTGAAAAAGTAATTTATATGTATATGAATGCTTTGAAGCATTCGTGGTCGTACAAATAATTTCAAGTCATAGCCAAATATTATCATTATTTTGTAATCTTATCTTTTGTCTCAAAAATGACTCAACATTAATTAAATACTTCCTCATGTAAAAATTGTTTAGACTAACAAAATATCTATATCGAACAAGTTACAGATCGGGTCCATTAAAAATTATTTTTGTATCAAAATATTTTCGCTGTCTCCGTGCGGCTTATCTCTCAAGGGGGACAATCGCGCGGTGACATGTCACCATAAATCGTCACCGAGAATCTTCAAAGCGGCGTCTCCGCGACCCATCGTGATCACGGTGATCCGCCATGTCACCATGATCCGCGGCGATCGTTTCATCGCGGATCTTCAAAGCGGGCGGTCCTCCGCGGATCGCGGTAGCACAGTCCCCGAGTGTCACGGTGTCAGTGTTACGCTGGCAAAGATTACCTGAGATATGTGTTCCGTCGGCAGACGGTGAAACGTTGAGTCATATCGAAAATATAGAACAGTTCATTATAGAATACAATATGAAATATAAATAATTGATAATCTTTTTCATATTTTAATGTGATCGTAAGACATTAAATAATTAATTAGCATTGTAATGTGATCGTAAGGCATCCTTACGTCTAAATAAATATATACATATTTCAGAAATTTCCAATGTTTTTAAAGCTTTTGTTTTTCTCTAACACAAGTGACCGATAACTTGGACACGCTTGTTCATTGGTGGGCAATTTTATGAATATTAATCCAGCAAAACTTGCAATATTTATTTAGCAGAACCTGTAACGGTAAATAACTTCTGTCCCACTAAAAAGATTCCCGTCTTCTGGCATATTCTGTAACGACATTGCGAATGAAACCAACTTTATTTTAAGCAGAACCGTAAACTTTACAGCGAGAAAAATTCTTTTAAAATTTGGAACGACTTTTGTCTTCTAATGATCTACAATTTCTACAGGATTTAGGCCTCTTTATTAAAAACTCTGAGGAAAGCGGGCTTGATAATTGTTTAACTTGTTGTTTAAATATACTGTGTGGTTCTGTATGTTTTTCACTGCCCTTTTGTATGAATGGGTAAGGGTTAACTAATCCTAACCCTAACCCTAGAAAATAATAAAGCTGTAAAGCTGAATATCGTTTGACACTCAGTGGAAAACATTTTTTTTATGATTGGCTGACCAAAGCAAATCCTCTGTCGATAGAAAGCGTTGCTGTAACATGAATATATGTTTTTCAAAAATCTCTTTTTTTTATTAATCAATGTATTCAAGAGTCATAAAAACGTATTCATACACGTATAAAAAGACAATCGTACAAGTATTTGCTTGTCTCATGAAATACATACATGTTTAGTTATTTAAGGTGAATAATCGGCTTTCTACATTTGTATGTTACCGTACTGCATAGCTGTCATAATTCGAATACAGCGTTGATAAAATAACTACCTAACCGCATTGTTTACATTAAAACGTTTTTTTTTTACTTAGCGATGGGTTTTAATTTCAATGTGGCTTATCTGAATGATTCTTGAATTTTTATAAGAAACCGAGGATAAAATGAGAAGCTTGAAGCTTCAGATAAAATGAGTATCCGCTAAGGCTAATCAATATTATAGCCGCTAATGATTGTAAAGATTTTCATTTATTATAAACTATTTCAGGTCAAAAAGGATATATAATAATTCAGGGATTGTAAGAATTTTCATGATATAAGTGTGGGAAATTAAGTTACGTATATTTTTGGTATAATAGATATTGCATGTTGATAATGTGATTTTGAAACGAAAATGTTAATAAAAAAAGTCAGAAGTGTGTACTAATGTTCTTGCTGTGACTTTATCGCACATATGTTTCCCACTGGTTAAATCGTTTTCTAAAAGAGACTATAACTTACCTGTAATTAGCCCCTATTGTTCTCCATATTCGTCCTTATTAAAATAGGATATAAGCTCGTCATTTACCTGTACAACATCGATCACCATGGGATGTGTTAATTTACACTGTGTCCTATACACCCCTTCCTCCTCCCGACAGAAATTCAATAAATGTATTAATTATCAATAACTACAAAAGTCTTAATGTGATTTTCACTTTTTTTTATTTTTTCTATTATTATTACCAGAAGCATATATCATATATGTATAACTATGTTTCTGTTATTATTATTTCTGCGAAAGCAATTCAAATATTAACGAAACTGTCTTACAGAACATTAATGTCCAAAAGCATTTTTTAGAAAAAATCCAACGACAATTTGAAAGATTTTCTCACGAAAATAGCTAAAACAGATAATAAAAAATATATAAAAACGATATTACAGACACGCTGGTTAATATTGTTCTTATATATGTTGAAAATTATCAACGTACGAAAGAACGCAACACGGGAGATTTGTAAATAAATTCGTGAAGTTTAAAAATCATTAACATGACGTAGTTTGAAACCACGGGAAAGAGGTGAGATTTGGCATTTACATGTAAATATTTTTTAAACGCAATTAATATATATATTAGTACTTGTATTTATATGAAAATGGAAAAGGGAATAATAAAGATGTAAACGTTTGCATTTCCTTCAGATACCAGAATGTCCGTAATGTACGAGTAAACCTACATCTACATGTAGGAACACGTGTTTTCAGAAATTCGAACTGAGGCAGGTACGTTATATTGTAAAGCCTTCACACTGTACTTGGCGCTGCTTAAGCATTACGTGTTTTAAATGGAATATTTCATTACTACCACGTGTTTTGATTGATACATAACTCATATTTACCCATTATACGTATCGTTGTAGATTATGTTATGAAAGTTGTACCATATATACCATTACGATGTGTTAATTTGGCACGTGTCTAACACTCCTTCCTCCACTTCGCGTGGTGTTGTTATGTACAGATGTATAATTCACAGCTGGTTGCATGTGTGGAGAAATAAAGCCATATAAGAGAGTAAAATTGGTTTGGACTAAAATCCTTCATGGATAAAAAGCCCCTAGTACAAATGGAAGCATTCCGGACAAATAGAAGATCAATGTTGGATAAAAGCCCAGATCGGACTAAAAGAAGATAATTCTTTATGATGAAATCACTATTTTTTATTAAATTTTCTAATTTTTTAGATATTATTTAACAAGTATTTGACCTATATTTGATACATTTGGGATATTATCATGTCTTTGTATCGTGAAGAGTGGAAATATTAAAGTAAAAAAATTTAATTATGATTGATTCATTTGAATTCTTTTAAGCTTTTTGAGTGATATGATATCAAAAGAAAGAATAAAAAAGTGTTGTTAACTAAGAAACCAGTGACGAATTGTTTACTTTTTCATAACACACACCTAAACACCAGGCTAAACATTGATGCACAACCTGTTTGCATTGATATATTTATAGAGAAATTATCTAATACAACATCCATAATTACGAAATATTTTCCTTCATTTATGATGTAAATCATAATTAGATTTACAAATCAATATAATTTTTTACATTTTTTTTTTATAAATATCATAACTAAATCAATTTATCAAAGTTTTAGTTAAAATATTCCAGTAAATTATTACATTGTGTTTTATTTTGAACTACATGTTATTTGATAAATGAAAAAAAAACCGTTCTAATATAAAATATTTTACGAGTTTTTTTTTACTATTTTTTTTTGAATTTATCATTTTTTTTTGAAAAATGAATTTTGTACCTCTTTTCATTATGTATGGAGGGGCTTTTGTCCATGGGGCTTTTGTCCTATATGGCTTTGTCCGTACCCACGAGTAAGTAGAATACAGGTAAGTTGATAACTATAATTACGAAACATAGAGATGTCAGCAAAAATTGGGAAGACACATGTAAAGCATTGGAAAGGGAATAATCCAATATCCATTTTGTTTTTTTAGAGGAATTTAGGAAAGATCGGAAAATAAAGAAGAAAGTCGTGAATTAATTGTCTCAAACTACATTTTGTACTTTAAATGCGAATCAAACTTTGATATTTGGTTATCATTTCAAAATGACATAATTTTATTTCTAAAATGCTACGCAAACGCCCCGATATGAATCTTAAATGACCCTCTACAGAAGCCTTTATAGGGGGTCAGTAATCTGACTATATAACTAATAATAGCATTTCAAAATAAAATAATAGTTTGAGGTCGATAACTAATTGTTTCATGACTTACGTTTTCAATAGAACTTACATTCTTTGTGTATGTATAGTGTATCGTCTCTAATGTAGCTTACGACCGCTTTCGTATAGCTATACCAATATACTTCCAAGAATTCATGTTTACAAGGATTGATGTTTATCAACAAGTTTACATAAAATCGTTTCTAAATATAAGTTTCATATCACTTGTGAAATGAAGATACTTTTATTTTAAGATAAATGTGTGCAACCCTCATCCGCAGAACTACACTCTTCAGCCTCCCGCTGTGATAGACAGATTTACCTGTTAATCCGGCCAGCTAACTGGTCATCGGAAGCAAGGACGAATAAATCCTTGTCGGAAGATTATCCAGAAGCCGTCAGTAGGATCTGTATCTGGCGTTTAAGTTATACGTAATGTTGTTCATTAATAAAATTCTTGCAATATTCCGGACGAATTTTACGAAGGTATGTCGTCACGTGCCGAAAAAATGTCCATATATAACCACTACAGCTTGACACGTATGTGTTGTCATAAGCGACGGTGCTGCCCAGATCATAGCCACGGGCGTTTGAAACCTGTAGACTTTTTTGTGCAGTATGATACTCTTTGATTTTTGGTTAACGATAGACAATCATGCTGTGAACATTTTTAGCAGCACATTGAAATTTCGATGATGATTTTTATTATATATAATTCGTCGATAAATTATTGGTAATTATTAACAAAATATTAATTCATCTTTTACAAGATAATAAAATTCAATGACCTACGTTCATACAAGTAGCGACTGGTTTCAGCAATTGAAATTGACCGTGTTATATGATGCCTTCACCTGTTTCGGCGGCTTTTATATATAAAAAGGGCACCAGTCCTTGATTTTGATATACCATTAGTTCACCTCTGCATAACATACAAAAGCAGCACACACCGAAGTAACAGAACCCTATTGCACCAAGCTGTATAATTTACATGTAATAAAATTAACCAACCTTGTATACAGGGCGGAGGAAACTTTCAAGCTGTGACAATGATTTTATTATCATACATGTAAACATACCGTTGTGTTGTAAATATTACGAACTAATATTTCTGCTACCGATCTTGGTAATTAAGGGAAAATCAATTGTTTTCTGTAATCAAAAAGTGATTATTATTTCTTTGGTAAAATTCCAATATTCCCAGTGACTACACATATATACATGAATACATGTATATATCGAGGACTGATACGACCTTCATTATGTTATCCAAGACCCGACCTCGGGTAAGTCTGATGTCTCCTAGTTAAACTAGGACTTTATAAAATTTGTACACTTTCATAAAATTATGGCATGATTCTAAACCGAACGTTTGTATATAAGTAATTATGTCTAACAATATATTTTGACGAGCAGATTTATTTCATTTTCGTGAATTGGCGGCTTTAATTATACATATAAAGTTTTGAGAACCGCCATAACACAAATACAATATATGTATCATTTAGTGGAGTGATATATATCGATCCATTTTTTCTGACAAAAAAAAACCCGCCAAAACATTCAGCTTTCATACTGTACAATGACTTGTTCATATTTTTGCTGAAATTCATTCATTAATTAGTGTCTTTATTTGTAAAACAGATCATGCACGGACGTGAAGAAAAAAACTGAGACTAGAGATGTATATGTGTCATCCAAATCCTTCTTCTTAGCTGATGTCACGCTGTGTTGTAATCTCTAACTGTATACTTCGATGGTCAACATCGTCTCAATACGGTCGCATGAGGGGGGCCAGATTACGTAAGGAAGTGAAACTATCCGCGGGAGTGAGCAAATTGACCATCATGTAATTTCAATTCACACTGTACACAGGTCTTGGCCCAATTTGTACATTACATATAGTGTAACAAGTGTTATCATGTGTATATATTTTTCAATCAGATTGATGTATTTATAGTAGAAACAGTAATATTATTTACAATGGCATATCAAAAAAGAACTATTCAAAAGCAAGGATTTAAATGATACGACCGCTGAAAGGTAAGTGAAAAATAAAATTCCTTATCAAAAGTAATGCATAATGTCAGACAATGATATTTTCTGATAATAGCTAGATTTCGGATATTCAATTCTTTGTGAGTTTTGGTCAATATCACGATCATTATTTGATATACATATGATAATAATGATAATTTCATATGACCAATAAAACGTACTGCATCACTCTGTAGATGATTGCTTAAAACAGATATTTAGAATAGTTTGATACACTATCCAAATTTTTGCTTTAAAGAAAGAAAATCACGTATATTGAACAGAACATATTCAAATGGATATCAGGATTACGAGCCGCGCACATCTAATACGTATTACAAGGTGATCCCTTTAGACTATTATTTTAGCATTAGTTCAGATGCAATACTTTCGTAATACTATTCATATAATCATAAACGTACATCATCCTAATTGGTCAAGAAGCTTAGAGCTTAAACATACCGAGGAACCAGGTATAATTGTGTGTGTGTATATATATAAGTCGTTGTAATTATCATAGCCCCATATCAGAAATATTTTACACAGATACAAAACAGCCCACTGCCGGTAATGACGTCACAAGTTCGGTTATTCCCCCAAAATCAGCAGTCGCATGAGTCGTTATACAGGTACAAACTGAGCAATTTTGAGGGGCAGGTATCTCGGTATAGCGGCCGATTTTTATGCGGTTTTGATATCATTGTCAGGGGAATTCTCGGCTACAGAATAACATATCAAAATATAATTTTCCTTTCCCGTGTACAACATGAGCGAGTCAACATGAGCCATATTGAGAGAGGTACTTGAGCGATAATTCGACAGCGGTATCGTTTGCCCAGTAACAAGGACGTAATATGAGACTTATAAATCCTTGCAAGCTTGACGATTTTTTTGAGATGTGCATAAACATACCATGCGATTTTAACGAACGTATTTTTGCTTACCGATCTAATTTAAACGGCGCTTAAATTTCAGCTAAAAGTTTAAGTGTCCGAATGAGTACCAGATAGACAGCGATTGGTCGATATCTGACTGCCTAATGTAACTAAATCTGGAACTGATATATTCCAAGAATGTCTTCAACGATTCGATATTATCTGTTTCAACTGAATAAAAAGGAGCAACATTAATTTATTAAATTTGTACTCTTTCATTATTGTATCTAACTTATTCTGCACTATATGTGCACTACCTGTGATGTAAAATACCAGTACATGGTTTTCGCTGGTAGATCGTCGTGTGACCAAGACAAGGGTCATAACCTAATTAGGCACAGGGATCCAAGCCATAATCAGTGTCAATACAGTTTTTACACTTGGATTTAACAATTTAAGTGTAACAAGAAGTGAAATGATTTGTAACCCTGGAATATTAAGCTTGTCATGAAGAGATGTATTAAAAACTTTCACTTTCTTTACCATACATATTGTTCATATGATTGAACATCCAAAAATGTGCTTTATTATAACAATTTAAACTAGATTTTTTTAAATAAGTAGAGATAATCACTCACCGTAGTCCACACCAGACTTACAAATCGAAAAACATTCTTGGAGGTAATTGGCACCTACCTCAGATCAAACAGCCAAACTCCCCTCAGATATTCGTGGACACATTCATCCCACACATCCATGGCCATAAACATCAGTTCTACGTGGAGGTAATTTGCACCTCAGTATCAAAACAGCCCAAACTTCCCAGATAATTGTGGACACATCACACCCCACATCGTACATGCATAGTTGACAAAAGTGTTATCACCTGTGTGGACATTTTTTTCAAATCAGATTGACTGGTCGTGTGATTTTTTTGCAAGATGGCCTATGGAATAGAACCCATTTCAAAACATCTTCCTTCTTACACTTATTTTGTTGATCGCATGTAATGATAATGTCAGCAATTATTCAAGTAATACTCATCGGATTTCTTATAATCTTATTTCAAGCATTGTCGATCACATGTGTTCCATGGAGGGATGGAGCCAGAATTCTATGAATGTTGAAGGTAGGCAATTATTTTTAGATGTTTGCTTTTAAAACTGGCAGATGCTGCAACCCATATATCCAAATTTGCAGCTTTTAATGATATCTTGGTTATTAGAATGGTTTGCATTGTAATTTCACAAAGTTTTCAGCCGGATATGTTTGAAATGGATAAAAAGCACATGTAGGTTATCCTTTGACAGAAGAGAAGTAAGATGGATAAATCGTGGCTTTGTGTAAATTATCATATGGTCTTTTGCATACATGGTTAAACATGGAAAGCATTTGGATTGAAGAAATGGCCTAATTATTCAACAATTCTCAACCAATTGTTTTATCAGTACTTTTTTTGATGGACTGTGGGAATGTTCCCCATAGCATTTACTGGTCGTTATAAGGATATGAGCTACCAACATTGTATGGGTTTTGAATTGTTTATGGAATTCAAAGTTTGAAGGTAAAAGGTAACAATTTTTTTATATAATTTTCCTTTCCGTGTAGATGAAGCGAGTCAACATGCACAAATGTGTATTCGATGCAAGTTTCCTAATTAGATAAAGAGTTATGTCGTGGTTTCATAATTTTTTTTTTCCAGAGAGGCTGTAATAATTCGATTTACAGGGGGTACTTTAGGAATTTATATACCATCAAGGGCCCAGATTTTCAAAGGGTAAATTATCTTAATCACTTGAATAGTGCCAATTTCATTTTCTCATTTGCTTGAATAACCCTGTTAGCGATATATCTACACTAAAATCTAAATCAGCCAATTAGGTGAAAGATTCATATGAAGTGTATGAGAGAAACTTGGAAACATTTGCCAAATTTAGTATTACTAGTTTTTTATTATCATCACAATTTGCAATATGTGATTAGTAGCCTAATCACCTTTTTGAACAACTGTGGGCCCAGTCATGCTATAGGGTATTTAATATACTTTAGTCAAAATCACGGCAAGAGTTTTAATACCACAGGCACAATTGTATTTAGACAAGCAAAAAATGTACCCAGGATTTTTACAGTTGTTCATGATATTAAAACCCCCCCCCCTGCTTACCTAGTTGCATGTGAAATTTGTTTGAACACAATCTGTGAATGTACAATTGTAATGTATTATATTTGAGATACAATACACCTCAGATACACACCCCCACACATTCTGCTGGGCCATCGAACATCTGTTCTATGTGGAGGTAATTGCACCTCAGATCAAACAACCAAACTTCTCCAGATACTGTGGACACATCACCCACACATTCTGGCCATGAACATCAGTTCTACGTGGAGTAATTGCACCTCAGATCAAACAGCCCCAACTTACCAGATATTGTGGGAAACATCACCCCCACACATTCTGGCCATGAACATTCAGTTCTAAGTGGAGGTAATTGCACCTCAGATCAAACAGCCAACTACTGATATTTGGACACATCACATTTTTTTCGTTGGTTGTTCTTATGTTGTATCAGGTAAATAATTGAATTTTCTCAACCTCACACGTTGATCAAACTACAAAGGACCATCAATCTTGATTGAATCGTTTTGTTAGTTTGCAATCTAACATTGACATTTAATACATTCAAGCAAAGACAAAGAGAGTAACCAAACAATAGGTCTTTTGACTACATAACTCGTAAAACTTTAATACTAAAATGATAACGAGGTTCACTTTGACTACGGTATATTGTGATAGTAACATTACCATTTATGATACCTTTATAAAGGTATAATAATTTCCTTTAACCTTTGCTTTGGCAGATAGGTGTTAAATTCGTACCTGCTGTCCCTATTGCATGATCGTAAAATGCAACTAAATTAAGGATCTTATATTTTCTCTTCTTCCTAAACTGACGTTGTTCTCCTAAAGCCTCCCTTGGCACTGCCCTCACTTTTCGCTTGTGTTTTTGAGTGCTTCCCCTGTGAGGAAGGGCTCTGGGTTCCGTCCCTTGCCGAAGACAACACCAGAAGTCTATAAAAGTGGTAGTTTCCCACTCACTGCTTA